>NW_022164164.1:300000-470574 GCF_008728515.1 Papio anubis
TTCCACAAAAACCGTTTCCAAACTGCTGAATGAAAAGAAAGGTGTAACTCTGACAGATTAATGTACAGTTCACAAAGTGGTCTCTCAGACAAATTCATTCCAGTTTTTATCTGGGGATATTCCCTTTTTGGTCATTGGCTGGCCTCTCGGACAAATTCATTCTAGTTTTTATCGGGGGATAGTCCCTTTTTGGCCATTGGCCTCAATGAGCTCCCAAATGTCCTTTAGAAGAATGGACATAAACAGTGTTTCCAAACCATTGAATCAAAAGAAGAGTTTAACTCTATGATTTGACTGCACACATCAGAAAGTAGTTTCTCAGAAACCTTCTTTCTAGCTTTTATCTGAAGGCATTTTCTCTTTCACCATAAGCCTCAATGCACACTTTAATATCCCTTCGCATCTTCTACAAAAACAGTGTTTCCAAACTGCTAAATCAAAAGAAAGTTTTAACTCCATGAGATAAATGCACACATCACAAAGTGATCTCTCAGGTAGCTTCCTTCACGTTTATCCGGGGATATCTCGGTCATTAGCCTCAATGAGCTCTCAAATGTCCATTCATAAAATGGACAAATTGGTGTTTCCAAACTGCTGAATAAAAAGAAACATTTAACTCTTTGAGATGAATGCACACTTCACAAAGCAATTTCTCAGAAATATTTCTTCTAGTTTTTATCTGAAGATATTTTCTATTTCACCATAGATCTCAATATACTGCCAAATATCCCTTTGCAGATTCTACAAAAATAACATTTACAAACTGCTGAATCAAAAAAAGGTTTAACTTGGTGAGATAAATGAACACATGACAAATAAGTTTCTCAGAAAGTTTCTTTGTAGTATTTATCTGAAGATATTTTCTTTTTTACCATGGGCCTCAATAAGTTCCCAAATATCTGTTCACATATTCTGCAAAAGGAGTATTTACAAACTGCTGAATGAAAAGAAAGCTTTACCTCAGCAAGATGAATGCACTCATCACAAAGCAGTCTCCCAGATAGCTTCCTTCTAATTTTTATCCAGGGATAATCCCTTTTTCACCATTGACCTCAATGAACTCTGACATGTCTATTTGTAGAATTGTTTAACTCCATGAAATGAATGCACACATCAAAAAGCAATTTCTCAGAAACATTCTTTCTAGTATTTATCTGAAGATATTTTATTTTTCACTGTAGGCTTCAATGTGCTCCGAAATAACCCTTTGCAGATTCTACAAAAACAGTGTTTCCAAACTGCTGAATGTACAGGGAGGTTACATTCTGTGACATGAATGCACATATCTCAAAGTGGTTTCTCAGATAACTTTCTTATAGTTTTAATCTCAGGATATTTGCTTTTTGGCCATTGGCCTCATTGAACTTCTAAAAGACCATTTGCAGAATGGAGATAAACAGTGTTTCCAAACTGCTGAATCAAAAGAAAGCTTCTTGCTAGGTTTTAGCTGATGATATTTCTATTTTCATCATAAACCTCAATGCACTCCAAAATATCCCTTCACAGATTCTACAGAAACCGTGTTTCCAAACTACTGAATGAAAACAAAGGTGTAACTTTGACAGATGAATGCAGACATCACAAAGCAGTCTCTTAGACAGAAGATCCTTTTAGTTTTTAATTCAGAGATAATCCCTTTTTAGAAATTGACATCAGTGAGGTCCCTAATGTCCATTTGCAGATTCTGCAAAAACAGTGTTTCCAAACTGCTTCATCAAAAGAATGTTTTAAGTATGTGAGATGAATACACACATCAAAAACGTTCTCTCAGATAGCCTCCTTCTTGTTTTCATACAGGAATAATCTCTTTTTGTCCATTGGCCTCAATGAGCTGCCAAATGTCCATTCACAGAATTGACAAAAACAGTGTTTCCAAACTGCTAAATCAAAAGAAAAGTTTAACTCTGAGAGATGAAGGCAAACATCACAAAGTTTCTCAGAAAACTTTAACCTAGTTTTTATCTGAAGATATTTTCTTTTTCAACATAGGCCTCAATATGTTCACAAATATCCCTTCACAGATTCTCCATAAAGAGTATTTCCAAACTACTGAATGAAAAGGCAGGTTTAACTCTGCGAGATGAATGCACACATCTCAAAGCAGTTTCTCAGAAAGCTTCTTTCTAGTTTTTGTCTGAAGATATTTTTATTTTCACCATAGAGCTCTACGCATTAAAAGTATCCCATCACGGATTCTACTAAAACCATGTTTCCAAACTGCTGAATGAATAGAAAGCTTTAACTCTCTGAGATGAATGCATACATCACACAGGGGTTTCTCACATAGCTTCTTTCTAGTTTTCATTTGGGGATATTCATTTTTTGGCCATTGGCCTCAATGAGGTCCTAAATGTCCATTTGCTAGATGGAGAAAAATAGTGTTTCCAAACTGCTAAATCAAAAGAAAGATTGAATTCTGTAAGATGAATGCACACATCACAAAGCAGTTTCTCAGAAAGTCTCTTTCTAGTGTTTATCTAAAGATATTTTCTTTTTCACCAAAGGGCTCAGTGCAATCGCAATTATCCCTTCACAGATTCTACAAAAACAGTGTTTCCAAACTGCTGAATGAACAGAGAGGTTTAAATATGCAAGATGAATGCACACATCTCAAAGTGGTTTCTCAAACATTTTCCTTCTAGTTTTATCCATGGATATTTCCTTTTTGGCCTTTAGCATCAATGAACTCCCAAATGTCCATTGGCAGAATGGAGGAAAACAGTGTTTCCAAACTGCTGAATCAAAAGCAAGGTTTAACTCAGTGAGATGAATGCTCACATCACAAAGCAGTTTCTCAGAAAGTTTCTTTCTAGGTTTTAGCTGAAGATATTTTCTTTTATACCATAGGCCACATTGTGCTCCCAAACATCCCTTGTAGATCTTATCTAACAGTGTTTCCAAACTGCTGAATGAAAAGAGAGGTGTAACTCTCTGAGATGAATGCACACATCACAAAGTGGTTTCTCAGATAGCTTCCTTCTTGTGTTTATCCAGGGATATTCACTTTTCGGACATTGGCCTCAATAAGGTCCCAAATGTCCATTCACAGATTCTACAAAAACAGTATTTCAAAACTACTTCATCAAAAGAATGGTTAAATATGTGAGATGAATACACACATCACAAAACGTTCTCTCAGATATCTTCCTTCTAGTTTTCATTTCAGGATAATAACTTTTTGTCCATTGGCCTCAATGAGCTCACAAATGTCCACTTGCTGAATTGACAAAAATAGTGTTTCCAAACTGTTGAATCAAAAGTAAGGTTTAACTCTGAGACATGAATGTGCACATCACAAAGCAGTTTCTCAGAAAGTTTCTTTCTAGTTTTTATCTGAAGATATTTTATTTTTCATCAAAGACCTAAATACACTCCCAAATATCCCTTCACGGATTCTACAAAAACAGTGTTTCCAAACTGCTGAATGAATAATTGGGTTTAACTCTGTGAGATGAATGCACACATCACAAAGAAATTTCTCAGACACCTTCTTCTATTTTTATCTGAACATATTTTCTTTTCCACAATAGGCCTTAATCTGCTCCCAAATTACGCTTTGCAGATTCCACAAAAATAGTGTTTCCAAACTCCTCAATGAAAAGAAATTTTAACTCAGAGAGATGAATGCAGACATCACAAACTGGTTTCTAAGACAGCTTCATTCTAGATTTTATCCTGGCATATACACTCTTTGGCCAATGTCCTCAATGAGCTCCAAAATGTCCATTCAAAGACTGGAAAAAAAATAGTGTTTGCAAACTGTGGAATCAAAAGAAAGGTTTAACTCTGCGAGATGAATGCACACATCACAAAACAGTTTATCAGAAAGCGTCTTTCTAGGTTTTATCTGAAGATATTTTCTTATTCACCATAGGACTCAATGTGCTCCCAAATATTCTTCACAGATTCTACAAAAACAGTGTTTCCAAGCTGCTTAATCAAAAGAAAGTTTGAACTCTGTGAGATGAATGCACACATCACAAAGCAGTTTCTCAGAAACCTTCTTCCTAGTTTTTATCTGAAGATATTTTCTTTTTCACCATAGGACTTAGTGTGCTCAATTATCCCATCACAGATTATACAAAATATTGTTTCCAAACTCCTCAATGAAAAGAAAGTTTAACTCAGGGAAATGAATGCAGACATCACAGACTGGTTTCTAAGATAGCTTCCTTCTAGATTTTATCTGGGAATATTCTCTTTTTGGCCATTGTCCTCAATGACCTCCCAAATGTCCATTCTCAGAATGGACAAAAGCAGTGTTTCCAAACTGCTGAATCAAAAGAAAGGTTTAACTCTCTAGGGTGACTGCACACATCACAAAGCAGTTTAACAAAAAGCTTCTTTCTAGTTGTTTCTGAATGAATTTTCTTTTTCCACATTCACCTCAATGCACTCCCAAAAATCCCTTCACAGATTCTACAAAAACAGTATTTCCAAAACTGCTGAATCAAAAGAAAAGTTTAACTCTGTGAGATGAAAGCACACATCACAAAGCAGTTTCCTGGAATGCTTCATTCTAGTTTTTATCTGAAGATATTTCTCTTTTCACCTTAGGCTTCAATGCACTTCCAAATATCCCTTCACATTTTCCACAAAAACAGAATTTACAAACAATTCAATCATAAGAAAGATTAAACTTGGTGAGATGATTGCACACATCAAATAGCAGTTTCTCAGAATGCTTCTTTCTAATTTGTATCTGATGATATTTATCGTCTCACTATAGGCCTCAATGCGTTCCCAAATATTCCTTCACAGATTCTACAAAAACAGTGTTGCCAAACTGCGCAATCAAAAGAAAGGTTTAACTCTGTGAGAAGAATGCACACATCACAAATCAGTTTCTCAGAAGCCTTCTACTTTTTATCTGAAGGTATTTACTTTTTTACCATAGGCCTAAAAACACTCCCAAATATCCCTTTTTAGATTATACAAAAACAGTGTTCCAAACTTCTCTATCAAAAAAAAAAAAGTTTTATCTCTGTAAGATGAAGGCACACATCACAAAGCAGTTTCTCAGAAAGCTTCTTTCTAGTTTTTATCTGACGGTATTTCTCTTTTCACCATAGGCCACAATGCGCTCCCAAATATCCCTTCGTAGATTCTACAAAAACAGTGTTTCCAAACTGTTCCATCTAAAGAAAGGTTTAACTCTGTGAAGTGATGGCTCACATCACAAAGCAGTTTCTCAGAAAGCTTCTTTCTAGTATTTGTCTGATGATGTTTGTCTTTTCACCATATGCCTCAATGCACTGCCAAATACTCCTTTACAGATTCTACAAAAACAGTGATTCCAAACTGCTTAATGAAAGGAAAACATTACTATGGGAGATGAATGCACACATCACAAATCAGTTTCTCAAAAGAGTTCTTTCTAATTTTTATCTGATGTTATTTCCTTTTTCACATTAGGCCTCAATGGGCTCTCAAATACCCCTTCAGCAGATACTACAAAAATAGAGCTTCCAAACTGCTCAATCAAAAGAAAGGTTTACCTCTGTGAGATGAATGCACACCTCACAAAGCAGTTTCTCAGAAAGCTTCTTGCTAGTTTGTATCTGAAGATATTTCCTTTTTCACAATAGGCCAAATTCTTTCCCAAATATCCATTCACAGATTCTACACAAACAGTGTTTCCAACAAGCCCAATCAAAAGAAATGTTTAACTGTATGAGATGAATACACACATCACAAAGCAGTTATTCAAACAGGTTCTGTCTACTTTTTATCTGAAGATATTTTCTTTTTCACCATAGACCTCAATGTCATCCCAAATATCCCTTCATAGTTTCTACAAAAACAGTGTTCCAAACTGGTCAATCAAAAGAAAGTTTTATGTCTGTGAGTAGAATGCACACATCACAAAGCAGTTTCTCAGAAAGATTCTTTCTAGTCTTTATCTGGTGATATTTTTCCCTTCACCATGGGCCTCAATGCACTCCCAAATATCAATTCGCAGATTCTACAAAAACAATGTTTCCAAACTGGTCAATCAAAAGAAAGTTTTATGTCTGTGAGATGGATGCACACATCACAAAGCAGTTATTCAGAAATCTTCTTTCTCCTTTTAATCTGTAGTTATCTCCTTTTTCACCATAGGTGTCAATACGCTCACAAATATCCCTTCGCAGATTGTACCAAAATAGTGTTTCCAAACTGCTCAACAAAATGAAAGGTTTAACTCTGTAAGATGAAGGCACACATCACAAAGCAGTTTCTCAGAAAGTTTCTTTCTAGTTTTTATCTGATGATATTTCCATTTCACACTAGACCTCAATGTGCTACCAAATATGCCTTTGCAGATTCTACAAAAACAGTGTTTCCTAACTGCTAAATCAAAAGAAACGTTTATCTCTGAGAGATGAATGCACACATCACAAAGCAGGTTCATAGAAAAATTTGTTTTAGTTTCTTTCTGAAGATATTTCTCTTTTTACTCTGGGCTTCAATGCACTCCAAAATATCCCTTTACAGGTTCTACAAAAATAGTGCTTACAAACAACTCAATCATAACAAAGGTTTATCTCTGTGGGCTGAAGGTAAACATCACAAATCAGGTTCCCAGAAAACTTCTTTCTAGTTTTTATCCGAAGATATTTCCTTTTTCACCATAAGCCTTAATGCACTCCCAAATATCCCTTTGCAGATTGTACAAAAACAGTGTTTCCATACTGCTGAATCAAAAGAAAAGATTACCCTGTGAGACGCATGCACACATCACAATGCAGTTTCTCAGAAAGGTTCTTTCTAATTTTTACTTGAAGATATATTCTTTTTCACCATAGGCCTCAATTGGCTCTGAAATGTCACTGCGAAGATTCTACAAACATGGTGTTTCCAAACTTCTCAACCAAAAGAAAGGTTAAACTCTCTGAGATGAATGCACACATCACAAAACAGTTTTTCAGAAAGCTTCTTTCTGGTTTTTATCTCCAGATACTTCCTTTTTCAGCATAGGCCTCAAAGCACGGCCAAATAGCCCTTTGCAGATTCTACAAAAACAGTGTTTCCAAACTGCTCAATCAAAGGAAAGTTTTAAATCTGTGAGATGAATGTACACATCACAAAGTAGCTTCTTAGAAAACTTCTTTGTAGTTCTTATCTGAAGATATTTCACACACCACAAAGCAGGCTCTAAGAAAGCTTCTCTCTTGTTTTTGTAAGTCAATATTTCTCTTTTCACCATAGTCCTTAATGCGCTCCCAAATATCCTTTCACAGATTCTACAAAAACGTTGTTTCCAAACTTCTCAATCAAAAGAATGGTTTAACTCTGTGAGGTGAATGCACACATAAAAAACAGTTTCTCTGAAACCTTTCTAGTTTTTCTCTGAAGGTATTTCCTTTTTCACCATAGGCCTCAATGTACTCTCAAATATCCCTTCGCAGATTCTAAAAAACAGTGTTTCCAAACTGCTCAATCAATAGAAAGGTTTAACTCTGTGAGATGAATGCACACACCGAAAAGCATATTCTCAGAAGGCATCTTTCCAGTTTTTATCTGAAGGTATTTCCTTTTTCACCATAGGCCTCAATGCATTCCGAAATATCCCTTCACAGATTCTACAAAAACAGTGTTTCCAAACTGCTTAATCTAAAAGAATGGTTTAATTCTATGAGAGGAAAAAACACATCACTAAGCAGTGTCTCACAAAGCTTCTTTCTACTTTTTATCTGATGATTTTTCTCTTTTCACCAAAAGCCTGAATGAACTCCAAATATCCCTTCACAGATTCTGCAAAAACAGTGTTTCAAAACTGCTCACTCAAAAGAAAGGTTTAACTCTGTGAGATGAATGCTCACATCAAATGCAGGTTCTCAGAAAGCTTCTCTCTTGTTTTTATAAGTAGATGTTTCCATTTTCACCATAGGCATCAATGCACTCTCAAATATCTTTTTGCAGATTCTAGAAAAACAATGTTTCCATATTGCTCAATGAAGCAGAAGCTTTTACTCTGTGAGATGAATGCACACATCAGAAAGCAGTTTCTCAGAAAGCTGGTTTCTAGATTTTAATCTGAAGATATTTCCTTTTTCACCATAGGCTTCAATGTACTCTCAAATATCTTTTTGCAGATTCCAGAAAAACAATGTTTCCATATTGCTCAATGAAGCAGAAGCTTTTACTCTGTGAGATGAATGCACACATCAGAAAGCAGTTTCTCAGAAAGCTGGTTTCTAGATTTTAATCTGAAGATATTTCCTTTTTCACCATAGGCATCAAAGCACTCCCAAATATGCCTTTGCAGATTCTACAAAAACAGTTTCTCAACTGCTCAATCAAAAGAAAAGTTTAACTCTGTGAGATGAATGCACACATCCAAAAGCAGTTTCTTAGAAAGTTTCTTTCTAGTTTTTATCTGAAGATATTTCCTTTTTCACTATAGGCCTCAATGAGCTCCCAAATATCCCTCAGCATGTTATAGAAAAACAGTGTTTGTAAGCTATTCCATCAAAAGAAATGTTTAACTGTGAGATTATTGCACACATGACAAAGCAGTTTCTCAGAAAGCTTCTTTCTTGTTTTTATCTGAAAATATTTCCTTTGTCACCATAGGCCTTAACACGCTCTTGAATTTCAATTCTCAGATTGTACAAAAACAGTGTTTTCAAACTACTGAACCAAAAGAAAGGTTTAAATCTGTGGGATGAATGCACACATCACAAAGCAGTTTCTCAGAAAGCTTCTTTCCACATTTTGTGAAGATATTTCCTTTTTCACTGAAGGCCTCATTGCTTTCCCAAATTTCCCTTTGCAGATTCCACAATGACAGTGTTTCCAAGCTACTCAAACAAAAGAAATTCTTACCTCTCTGAGAATAATGCATACATCACATGACAGTTTACAGAAAACTTCTTGTTAGTTTTTATGTGAAGATATTTCTATTTCCAACATAGGCCTCAGTGTGCTCTCCAATATCCCGTCATAGATTCTAGAAAAACAGTGTTTCCAAACTGCTCCATCAAAAGAAGTGTTTAACTCTGTGAGATGAATGTATGCATCTCAAAGCAGTTTCTCAGAAAGTTCTTTCCAGTTTTTATCTCAAGATATTTCCTCTTTCACAATAGGCCTCAATACGCTCCAAAACATACCTTCACAGATTCTACAAAAACAGTGTTTCCAAACTGCTCAATTAAAGGAAAGTTTTAAATCCATGAGATGAATGTACACATCACAAAGCAGTTTCTTGGAAAACTTCTTTGTAGTTCTTATCTGAAGATATTTCCTTTTTCACAATAGCCCTCAATGTGCTCCCAAACATACCTTTAGAGATTCAACAAAAACATCTTCCAAACTGCTCATTCAAGGAAAGATTTAACTCTGTGAGATGAATACACATATCACAAAGCATTTTATCAGAAAGCTTCTTTGTAGTTCTTATCTGAAGGTATTTCCACTTTCACCATAGGCCTCAAGGCAATCCCAAATATCTTTTCACGCATTCTACCAAAGCAGGATTTCCAAACTGCTCATTAAAGAAAAGGTTTAACTCTGTGAGATGAATGCACACATCACAAAGCAGTTTCTCAGAAATCTACTTTCTACTTATTATATGAAGATTTTCTCTTTTCACCATAGGCCTCAATGTGATCCAAAGTATCCCTCTGCAGATTCTACAAAAACAGTGTTTCCAAACTTCTTAAACAAAGAAAAGTTTAAATCAGTGAGTTTAATGTTCACATCACAAAGTAGTATCTCAAGATATTTCCTTTTTCACAACAGGCTTCAATGCACTCCCAAATATCCCTTCACAGATTCTACCAATACAGGGTTTCCAAACTGCTCAATCAAAAGAAAGTTTTAACTCAATGAGATGAATGCACACATCACAAAGCAGTTTCTCAGACATCTTCTTTGTAGTTATTATCTGAATATTTTTATCTTTTCAACATAACCTCAATGAGCTCCCAAATATCACTTAGCAGATTCTACAAAAACAGTGTTTCCAAACTGCTAAATAAAAAGAAAGGTTTAACTTTGTGAGATGAATGCACATATCTCAAAGCGGTTTCTATCAGAAAGCTTCTTCTTAGTTTTTATCTGATGGTATTACTCTTTTCACCATAGCCTCAAATCACTTCCCAAATATCAATTTGCAGATTCTATAAAAACATTGTTTTCAAATTGCTCATTCAAAAGAAAGGTTGAACTCTCTGAGATGAATGCTCACATCATAAAGAAGTTTCTCTGAAAGTGTTTTACTTCTTCTCTTTTGTAGAAATTTCTCTTTTCATCATAGGCCTCAATGCACCCCCAAATATCACTGTGCAGATTCTACAAAAACAGTGCTTCCAAATTATTCAATCAAAAAAAGGTTTAACTCTGTGAGACGAATGCACACATCACAAAGCAGTTTCTCATAAAGCTTCTTTCTAGTTTTTATCTGAAGATATTTCCTTATTCACCAAAGGAATCAATGCGCTCTCAAATTATCCCTTCACAGATTCTAGAAAAACAGTGTTTTCAAACTGCCCAAACAAAAGGAAGGTTTAACCCTTTGTGAGAAATGCACACATCACAAAGTAGTTTCTCAGAAACCTTCTTTCTGGTTTTCATATGTTCATATTTCCCTTTTCACCGTAGACTTCAATGCTCTCCCAAATATTCCTTCACAGTTTCTACAAAAACAGTGTTTCCAACCTGCTAAATCAAAGGAGACGTGTAACTCTGTGAGAAGAATGCATGCATTATAAAGCAATTTCTAGGAAAGCTTATTAGTAGTTTTTATCTGATTATATTTCCTTCTTCATAATAGGCCTCAATGTGCTCCCAAATATCAATACGCCGATTCTAAAAAACTGGTGTTTCCAAACTTCTCAAGGAAAAGAAGGGCTTAACACTATGAGATGAATGTTCACATCAAAAAGCCGCTTCTCAGCATGCTTCTTTCTAGTTTTTATCTGATGATATTACATTTTTCACAATAGGCCTCAAAGCGCTCCCAAATATTGATTTGCAGATTCTACAAAAACAGTTTTTCCAAACTGCTTAATCAAAAGAGAGTTTTAACTACGTGATATGAATGCACACATCACAAAACAGTTTCTCAGAAAGCTTCTTTCTAGTTTTTATGTGAGGATATTTCCTTTTCCACCATTGGTCTCAAGACACTCCCAAATATCCCTTTGCAGATTCTACAAACACAGTCTTTCCACCCTGCTCAATGAAAAGAGAGCTTTAACTCTGTGAGATGAATGCACACATCACAAAGCAGTTTCTCAGAAAGCTTGTTTCTAGTTTTTATCTGAAGATATTTTCTTTTTCACCTTAGACCTCAATGCACTTGCATATATCCCTTGACAGATTCTACAAAAACTGTGTTTCCAAACTGATCAATCAAAAGAAAGGTTTAACTCTGTGAGATGAATGCACACATTACAAAGCAGTTTCCTAGAATGTTTCCTTCTAGTTATTATCTGAAGATATTCCCTTTCTCACCATATTCCTCAATGTGCTGCCAAATATCTCTTGGCAGATTCTACAAAAACAGTGTTTGCAAACTACTAAATCATAAGAAAGGTTAAATTCTGTGAGATGAATGCACACATCACAAAGCAGTTTCTCAGAAAGCTTCTTTCTAGTTTTCATCTAAAGATAGTTCCTTTTTCACCTTTGGATTCAATGCACTCCCAAATATCAATTTGTAGATTCTACAAAAACAATGTTTCCACATTTTTCCATCAAAATAAAGGTTTAACTCTGTGATATGAATGCACACATCAAAAAACAGTTTCTCAGAAGGCTTCTTTCTAGTTTTTATCAGAAAATACATATTATTTTACCTTGGGACTCAAGACACTCCCAAATATCAGTTTGCAGGTTCTACCTAAACAGTGTTTCCTAACTGCTCAATCAAAAGAATGCTTTAACTCTGTGAGACAAATGCACATATCACAAAGGAGTTCCTCCTAAAACTTCTTTTAAGTTTTTATCTGAAGATATTTCCTTTTTTCACTGTAGGCCTCAGTGAGCTCCCAAATATCCCTTCACAGATTAAAAAAAAGCAAAACAAAACAAAAAGTGTTTCCAAACTGCTCAATCAAAATAAAGTGTTAACTCTATGAGATGAATGTACACGGTACAAAGAAGTTTATGGAAAGCCTCTTTCTAGTTTTTATCTGAAGATAATTCTTTTTTCACCATAAGCCTCAATGCACTAATATCACTTCACAGATTCTACTAAAACGTTTTCCAAGCTACTCCATCAAAAGTAAGGTTTAACTCTGTGAGATGACTGCACACATCACAAAGCAATTCTCAGAAGGCTTCTTTCTAGTTTTTATATGAAGATATTTCCTTTTTTCACCATAGTCCTCAATGCAATCCCAAATATCCTTTCTCAGATTCTACCAAAGCAGAGTTTCCAAAGTGCTCAATCAAAAGAAAGATTTGACTCTGACAGATGAATGTACACATCACAAAGACGTTTCTCAGAAAGTTTATTTCTAGTTGTTATCTGAAGATATTTCCTCTTTCACATTAGACCTCAATGTGCTTCCATATATCCCTTGGCAGATTCTAATAAAACAGTGGTTAAAACTGCTGAATCAAAAGAAAGGTTTAATTCTGTGAGATGAATGCACACACCACAAAACAGTTTCTCAGAAAGCTTCTTTCTAGTTTTTATCTGAAGATAGTTCCTTTATCACCTTTGGACTCAATGAATTCCCAAATATCAATTCGCAGATTCTACAAAAACAATGTTTCCACGTTTTTCCATCAAAAGAAAGGTTTAACTCTTTGAGATTAATGCACACATCAAAAAGCAGTTTCTCAGAATGCTTCTATCTAGTTTTTATCAGAAAAGGTGTACTATTTCACCATAGGTCTCAAGGCGCTCCCAAACATCAGTTTGCGGATCCTTCCTAAACAGTGTTTCCAAACTGCTCAATCAAAAGAAAGTTTTAAATCTGTGAGACAAATGCACACATTACAAAGAAGTTTCTTACAAAGCTCCTTTCAATTTTTTTTCTGAAGATATTTCCTTTTTACACCGAAGGCCTCAATGTGCTCCCAAATATCCCTTTGCAGATTCAAAAAATACAGTGTTTCCAAACTGCTCAGCTCAATCTAAAGAAAGTGTTAACTTCATGAGGTGAATGTACACAATACAAAGAAGTTTATCAAAAAGCCTCTTTCTAGTTTTTATTTGTAGATATTTCTTTGTTCACCATAAGCCTCAATGCACTAATAAATATCACTTTGCACATTCTACCAAAACCTTTTCCAAACTACTCCATCAAAAGTAAGGTTTAACTCTGTCAGATGACTGCACACATCACAAAGCAGTTCTCAGAAAGATTCTTTCTTGTTTTTATATGAATATATTTCCTTTTTCACCATAGTCCTCAATGCAATCCCAAATATCTTTCTCAGATTCTACCAAAGCAGTGTTCCCAAAGTGCTCAATCAAAAGAAAAGTTTGACTCTGAGAGATGAACGTACACTTCACAAAGACGTTTCTCAGAAAGCTTATTTCTAGTTGTTATCTGAAAATATTTCCTTTTTCATGTTAGCCCTCAATGTGTTTCCATATATCCCTTGGCAGATTCTAATAAAACAGTGGTTAAACTGTTGAATCCAAAGAAAGGTTTAACTCTGTGAGAAGAATCACAAAGCAGTTTCTCACAAAGCTTATTTCTAGTTTTTATCTGATGATATATCCTTTTGCACCATAGGCCTCAAAGCACTCCCAAATATCAGTCTGAAAATTCTACAAAAACTGTTTTTACAAACTGCTCCATCAAAATAAAGATTTAACTCTGTGAGATTAATGTGCACATCACAAAGCAGTTTCTCAGAAAGCTTCTTTCTAGTTTTTATCTGAAGATATTTCCTTTTTCTCCATGGGACTCAATGCACTCCCAAATGTCCCTTCACAGATTCTACAAAAACAGTGTTTCCAAACTGGTGAATCAAAAGAAATCTTTAAGTCTCTGAGATTAATGCACAATTCACAAAGAAGGTTCTCAGAAACTTTCTTTCTAGTTTTTATCTAAAGATATTTTGTTTTTCACCATTGGCCACAAGGCACTCAAAAATATCCCTTTGCAGATTTTACAAATGCAGTGTTTGCAAACTGCTCAATCAAAAGAAAGGTATAACTCTGAGAGATGAATGCACACAACACAAAGTAGTTTCTCAGAAAACTTCTTTCTAGTTTTTATCGGAAGATATATACTTTTTCACCATAGACCCCAAGGCACTCCCAAATATCACTTTGCAGATTCTACCTAAACAGTGTTTACAAACTGCTCAATCAAAAAAAAGTTTTAAATCTGTGAGGTGAATGCACACATCACAAAGCTGTTTCTCAGAATGTTACTTTCTAGTTTTTATCTGAAGACATTTGCTTTTTCACCATAGGTCTTAATGCACTCCAGAATATCAATTCTCAGATTGTACAAAAACCGTTTCTCCAAACTGCTGAATCAGAAGGAGGGTTTAATTCTGTGCAATAAATAAACACATCACAAAGCGGTTTCTCAGAGAGCTTCTTTCTAGTTTTTGTTGGAGGATATTTCCTTTTTCAGTCTAGGCCGAAAGGCACTTCCAAATATCCCATGGCATATTGTACCAAAACATTGTTTGCAAACTACTGAATCAAAGGAAAGGTTTAACTCTGAAGTGAATGCACCCATCACAAAGAAATTTCTCAGAAAGCTTCTTTCTAGTTTTTCTTGGAGGATATTTCCTTTTTCAGACTAGGTCAAAAAGCACTCCAAAATATCCCATCACAGATTGTACTAAAACATTGCGTCCAAACTTGCCACAAAAGAAAGTTTTAACTCTGTGAGATGAATGTGCACATCACAAATCAGTTTCTCAGAAATCTATTTTCTAGTTTTTATCTGAAGATACTTCTCTGTTCACCAAAGGCCTCATTGTGCACCAAAATATCCCTTCACAGATTCTACAAAAACAGTGTTTGCAAACTGCTCAATCAATGGGAAGGTTTTGCTCTGTAACATGAATGCACTCATAACAAAGCAGTTTCTAAGAAAACTTCTTTCTAGTTTTTATCTGATGATATTTCTCTTTTCACCTCAGGCCTCAATGAGCTCTGAAATATCTCTTTGCAGACTCTATAAAAACAGTGTTTCTAAGCTGCTCCATCAATAGAAATGTTTATCTCTGTGAGATGAATGTACACATCACAAAGCAGTTTCTCAGAAAGCTTCTTTCTCGTTTTTATCTGAAGACATTTCCTCTTTCACCATAGGCCTCAAAGCGTTCACAAACATCACTTCACATATTCTACAAAAAGTGTTGCCATACTGACCAAACAAAATAGATATTTAACTGTGTTAGATGGATGCACACATCACAAACAAATTTCTCAAAATGCTTCTTTCTATTTTCTTTGACGATATTTCCTTTTTCACCATAGGCATCAATGCAATCACAAATATGCCTTTGCAGATACTACAAAAACAGTTTCCCAACAACCCAATCAAAAGAATGTTTTAACTCTGAGAGTTGAATGCACACATCACAAAAGGGTTTATCAGAGGGCCATTTTCAAGTTTTTATCTGAAGTTATTTCCTTTTTCATGATAGGCTTCAATGAGCTCTAAAATATCCCTTCACATATTCTACAAAAACAGTGTTTGCAACCTGCTCCATCAAAAGAAATGTTTAACTCTGTGAGATGATTGCAAGTATCACAAAGCAGTTTCTCAGAATGTTTCTTTCTAGTTTTTATCTGAAGATATTTCTTTTTTCACCATAGGCCTTAATACGCTCCCGAATTTCAAATCTCAGAATGTACAAACACAGTTTTTCCAAACTGCTGTATCCAAAGAAAGGTTTAACTCTGTGAGATGAATGCACACATCACAAAGCAGTTTCTCAGAAAGCTTTTTTCTAGCTTTTGTTTGAAGATATTTCCCTTTTCAGCATAGGCCACAAGGCACACCATAATATTCCTTCGCAGATTGTACCAAAACAGTGTTTCCAAACTGCTTAATCAAAAGAAAGGTGTAACTCTGTGAGATGAACGCACACATCACAAAGCGGTTTCTCAGAAAGCTATTTTCACGTTTATGTATGAAGGTATTTCTCTTTTCACCATAGGCCTCAATGTACACCCAAATATCTCTTTGCAGAATCTACAGAAACGTTGTTTTCAAACTATTCAATCAAAAGAAAGGTTCAACTCTGTGAAATGAACGCACCCGTCACACATTAGTTTCCCAGAAAGCTTCTTCCTACTTTTTATATGATGATATTTATCTTTTCTCCTTAGGCCTCAATGCACTCCCAAATATCAATTCACAAATTCTACATAAACATTTTTTCCAAACTGCTCCATCAAAAGAAAGTTTTACCTCTATGAGATTAATGCACTCATCACAAAGCAGTTTCTCAGAAACCTTTCTAGCTTATATCTGAAAATATTTCTCTTTTCTCCAAAAGCCTCAAAGCGCTTCCAAATATCAATTGACAGATACTACAGAAAGAGTTTCTCCAAACTACTCCATCAAATGAAAGGTTTAACAACTGAGATGAATGCACACATCACAAAGCAGTTTCTCAGAAAGCTTCTTACCACTTTTTATGTGAAAATATTTCCTATTTCATTATAGGCCTCATTGCATTCCCAAATATCCCTTCGCATATTCCACAATGACAGTGTTTCCAAACTGCACAAAAAAAGAAAGTTTTACCACTCTGAGAAGAATGCACTCATCACATGACAGTTTACAGAAAACTTCTTTCTAGTTTTTATGTAAGGATATTTCTTTTTTCACTTTAGGCCTCAAAGTGCTCCCAAATATCCCTTTGCAGATTCTGGAAAAACAGTGTTTCCATACTGCTCCATGAAACAAAGGCTTTAACTCTATTATATGAATGCACACATCACAAAGCAGTTTCTCAGAAGCTTCTCAACACTTTTTTTGTGAAGATATTTCCTTTTCCACCATAGGCTTCATTGTGTTCCCAAATATCCCTTCACAGATTACACAATGATGGTGTTTCCAAGCAGTTCAAACAATAGAAATGTTTACCTCTCTTAGAAGAATGCATACATCACATGGCAGGTTAGAGAAAGCTTTTTTCTAGTTTTCGTGTGAATATATTTCTCTTTTCACCATAGGCCTCAGGGCACTCCCAAATATCCCTTTACAGAGTCTAGAAAAACAGTTTTTCCAACTGCTCCATGAAAATAAAGGTTTAACTCTGTGAGAAGAATGCCCACATCACACAGTTGTTTCTCATAAAGCTTCTTTCTAGTTTTTATCTGAAGATATTTCTCTTTTCACTATAGGTCTCAATGCATTCCCAAATATCTCTTCACAGATTCCACAAAGACAGTGTTTCCAAACTGCTCAAACAAAACAAAGGTTTACTTTTCTTAAAATAATGTACACATCACATAGCAGTTTCTCAGAAAGCTTCATCCTAGTTTTAATCTGAAAATATTTCTCTTTTCACTGTAGGCCTCAAGGCTCTCTGCAATATTCCCTTGCAGATTCTAAAATTACAGTGTTTCCAAACTGCTCAAATACAGGAAAACTATAAATCTGTGAGATGAATGCACACATCACAAAGCAGTTTCTCAGAAAGCTTCCTTCTAGTTTTTATCTGAAGATATTTCATTTTTCACCTTAGGACACAATATGCTTCAAAATATCCCTTCACAGATTCTACAATAGTTTCAAACCTGCTTAATCAAAAGAAAGGTTTAACTCTGTGAGTTGAAAGCACACATCACAAAACAGTTTCTCAGAAAGCTTCTTTCCAATTTTTATCTGAAGATATTTCCTTTTCAATGAAGGCCTCAATGCGCTCCCAAAAATCCCTTTGCAGATGCAAAAAAAAACAGTGTTTCCAAACTGCTCAATCAAAGGAAAGATTCAACTCTGTGAGAAGAATGTACACAATACAAAGGAGTTTCTCAGAAAACCTCTTTCTAGTTTGTATTGGAAGATATTTCTTTTTTCACCATAAGCCTCAATGCGCTAACAAATATCACTTCGCAGATTCTACCAAAACAGTTTTCAAACTGATCCTTCAAAAGAAATATTTAACTCAGTTAGATGAATGCACACATCACAAAGCAGTTCTCAGAAAACTTCATTCTAGTTTTTATATTAAGGTATTTCCTTTTTCACCATAGTCCTCAAGGTGTTCTCAAATATCTTTTCACAGATTATACTAAAGTAGTGTTTCCATAGTGCTCAACCAAAAAATTTTTGACTCTGAGAGTTGAATGTACACATCACAAAGACGATTCTCAGAAAGCTTGTTTCTAGTTTTTATCTGAGGATATTTCCTCTTTCATGTTAGACCTCAATGCGCTTTTATATATCCCTTGGCAGAATCTAATAAAACAGTGGTTAAAACCGCTGAATAAAAAGAAAGGTTTAACTCTGTGAAGAGACTGCATGCATCACAAAATAGTTTCTCACAAAACTTCTTTCTAGTTTTTATCTGATGATATTTTGTTTTGCACCATATGCCTCAAAACACTCCCAAATATCAATCCACAGATTCTACAAAAACTGTGTTTACAAAATGCTGCATCAAAATAAAGGTTTATCTCTGTAAGATGAATGTGCACATCACAAAGCAGTTTCTCAGAAAGCTTCTTTCTAATTTCTATCTGAAGGTATTTCCTTTTTCACCATAGGCCTCAATGCGCGCTGAAATATCCCTTCACAGATACTAAAAAAGCAGTGTGTCCAAAATGGTGAATCAAAAGAAATCTTTAACTCTGTGAGATGAATGTGCAATTAACAAAGCAGTCTCTCAGAATGTTTCTTTCTACTTTTTATCTGAAGATATTTCCTTTCTCACCTTAGGCCTCAATGAGTTATCAAATATCCTTTCGCATATTCTACAAAAGCAGTGTTTCTAAGCTACTGAGTCAAAAGAAATGTTTAACTCTGTCTGATGAATGCACGCATGACAAAGCAGTTTCTCAGTAAGCTTCTTTCTAGTTTTTATCTGAAGTTATTTTCATCTTCAGCCTGGGCCAAAAGGTGCTCAAAAATATGCCAAGGCAGATTGTGCCTAAACATTGTGTCCAAACTGCTCAATCAAAGAAAGATTTAACTCTGTGAGATGAATGCAAACATCACAAAGCAGTTTCTCAGAAAGGTATTTTCTAGTTTTTATCTGAAGATAATTCTCTTTTCAACAAAGTCCTCAATGGGCACCAAAATATCCATCCACAGATTCTACAAAAACATTGTTTCCAAACTGCTCAATCAAAGGGAATTTTTAACTCTGTGACATGAATGCACTCATCACAAAGCAGTTTCTACAAAAGCATCTTTCCAGTTTTTATCTGAAGATATTTCTCTTTTCACCATAGGCCTCTATGGGCTCCCAAATATCTCTTTGCGGACTCTAAAAAAACTGTGTTTCCAAACTGCTCCATCAAAAGAAACGTTTAAGTCTGTGAGATAAATGGAGACATCAAAAAACAGTTTCTAAGAAAGCTTCTTTCTTGTTTTTATCTGAAGAGATTCCCTTTTTCACAAGGGCCTCTAAGCAGTCACAAATATCACTTCTCGGTTTCTACAAAAATTGTGTTAACAAACTGATCAATCAAAATAAATGTTTAGCTTTATTAGATGAATGCACACATCATAAAACAGTTTCTCAGAAAATTTCTTTCTAGTTTCTACTTGAAGATAATTTCTTTTTCACCATAGGCATCAATGCAATCCCAAATATGCATTCACAGATTCTACAAAAACAGTTTCCCAAATGCCCAATAAAAAGAGTGGTTTAACTCTGTGTAACGAATGCATACATCACAAAACAGTTTCTCAGAAAGCTTCTTTCTGGTTTTTATCTGAAGATACTTCCTTTTTCATGATAGGCCTCAATAAGCTCCCAAATATCCCTTCGCATATTCTACAAAAACAATGTTTGCAAGCTGCTCCATCAAAAGAAATGTTTAACTCTGTGAGACGATTGCAGACATCACAAAGCAGTTTCTCAGAAAGCTTCTTTGTAGTTTTTATCTGAATGTATTTCCTTTTTCACCATAGGCCTTTATACGCTCATGAATTTCAATTCTCACATTGTACAAAAACAGTGTTTCCAACCTGCTGAATCAAAATAAAGGCTTACCTCTGTGGGATGAATGCATACATCACAAAATAGTTTCTCAGAAACCTTCTTTCTGTTTCTTATCTGAAGATATATCCTTTTTCACCATAAGCCTCAATGTGCTCCCAAATATCCCTTCACAGATTCTACAAAAACAGTGTTTCCAAACTGCTCAATCAAAAGAAAGGTTTAACTCCATGAGATAAATGCATACATCACAAAACAGTTTCTCTCAGAAAGCTTCTTTTTAGTTTTTAACTGATGATATTACTCTTTTCACCATAGCCTCAAATCACTTCCCAAATACCAATTTGCAGATTCTCCAAAAACATTTTTTCCAAGCTACTCAATAAAAAGAAAGTTTTAACTATGTGAGATGAATGCTCACATCACAAAGAAGTTTCTCAGAAAGCATTGTTCTACTTCTTCTCTTTGCAGAAATTTCTCTTTTCACTATAGGCCTCAAAGCTCTCCCAAATATCACTATGCAGATTCTACAAAAACCGTGCTTCCAAATTATTCAATCAAAAAAAGGTTTAACTCTGTGAGATGAATACACACATCACAAAGCAGTTTCTCAGAAAGCTTCTTTCTAGTTTTTATCTGAAGATATTTCCTTATTCACCAAAGGCCTCAATGCACTCTCAAATATCCATTTGCAGATTCTAGAAAAATAGTGTTTCCAAACAGCCCAATCAAAAGAAAGGTTTAACCTTTTGAGATGAATGCACACATAACAAAGTGGTTTCTCAGAAAGCTTCTTTCTGGTTTTTATCTTATCACATTTCTCTTTTCACAATAGACCTCAATGTGCTCCCAAATATATTAATGCAGATTCTACAAAAACAGTGTTTCCAAACTGCTCAATGAAAGCAGATGTGTAACTATGTGGGATGAATGCACGCATCATAAAGCACTTTCTAAGAAAGCTTATTAGTAGTTTTTATCTGACAATATTTCCTTCTTCAGCATAGGCCTCAATGTGTTCCCAAATGTCAATTCTCAGATTATTAAAAAAACAGTGTTTCCAACCTGCTCAAGCAAAAGAAGGTTTTAACTCAGTGAGATGAATGCTCACATTAAAAAGCAGCTTCTCAGAAAGCCTCTACATGGTTTTTATTTGCTAATATTACATTTTTCACAGCAGGCATCAAAGCGCTCCCAAATATCCCTTCACAGATTCTACAAAAACAGTGTTTTCAAACTGTTCAAACAAAAGAGATGTTTAAATTTGTGAGATGAATGCACACATCACAAAGCAGTTCCTCAGAAAGCTTATTTCCTGTTCTTTTCTGAAGATATTTCCTTTTTCAACAAAGGCCTTGATGAGCTCCCAAATATCCCATTGCAGATTCAAAACAATATTTTGAAATGGCTCAATCAAGGAAAAGTTTTAACTCTGTGAGATGAATGTGCACAATACAAAAAAGTTTCCCAGAAAAACTCTTTCTAGTTTTTGTCTGAAGATATTTGCTTTTTCAACATAGTCTTAAAGGTGCTACCAAGTATCCTTTCACAGATTCTACCAAAGCAGTGTTTCCAGACTGCTCCATCAAGAAAAGTTTAATTCGGTGGGGTGAATGCACACACTGTGAAGCAGTTTTTGAGAAATCTTCTTTCTAGTTTATAAGAAGATATTTAGTTTTTCATCATAGTCCTCAAGGTGCTCCCAAGTATCAGTTCGTAGATTCCACCGAAAGAGTGTTTCAAAACTGCAAAATCAAAAGAAAGTTTTAGCTCTGTGAGATGAATGCACAGTTCACAAATCACTTTCTCAGAAAGTTTCTTTCTAGTTTTTATCTGAAGATATTACTCTTAAACACAGACCTCAATGTGAAACCAAATATTCCTTCACAGGTTTTAAAAAGGGTGTTTCTAAATTTCTCCATAAAAAGAAATGTTTTACACTGTGAGATGAATGCACACATCACAAAGCAGTTTCTTAGAAAGTTCTCTAGTTTTTATAAGGAGATTTCCCTTTTTCACTATAGGCCTCAACTCGTTCCAAAATACCCCTTCGCAGATTCCAAATTGACAGTGTTTCCAAACTGCTCAAACAAAATAAAGGTTTAGCTCTCTGAGAAGAATGGACTCATCACATAGCAGTTTCTCAGACAGCTTCCTTCTAGTTTTTATTTGAATATATTTCTCCTTTCACCATAAGCCTCAATGATCTCCCCAATATCCCTTCGCAGATTTCAGAAAAATAGTGTTTCCAAACTGCCCAATTACAGGAAAGCTTTATCTCTGTGAGTTGAATGCACACATGACAAAGCAGTTTCTCGGAAAGCTTCCTTCTAGTTTTTATCTGAAGATATTTTGTTTTTCACTTTAGACCTCATAGCGTTCCCAAATATCCCTTCATAGATTCTACAAAAATGGTTTCAACCCTGCTCAATCAAAACAAAACTTGAACTCTGTGAGATGAATGTACACATCACAAAGCTTTTTCTCATAAAGCTTGTTTTTAGGTTTTATCTGAAGATATTTTTTCTTTTCACCATAGACCTGAATGCACTCCCAATTATCCCTTCACTGATTCTACAAAAACAGTGTTTCCAAACTGCTTCATCAAAAGAAAGGTTCAACTCTGTGAGATGAATGCACACATCACAAAACCATTTCTCAGAAAGCTTCTGTCATGTTTTTATCTAAAGATACTTCCTTTTTCACCATAGGCTTCAATGTGCTCTCAAATATCCCTTAGCAGATTCCACAAAAAGAGTGTTTCCAAACTGCTCAATCAAAAGAAATTTTCAACTCTGTGAGTTGAATGTACACATCAAAAAACAGTTTCTCAGAAAGTTTCTTTCCAGTTTTTATCTGAAGATATTTCCTTTTTCAGCAAAGGCCTCAAAGCCCTCCCAAATATCCCTTGAAGGATTAAAAAAAACCAGTGTTTCAAAACTGCTCAATCAAAAGAAAAATTTTAACTCTGTGATATGAATGAATGTACACAATACAAAGAAGTTTCTCAGAAAGCCTCTTTCTAGTTTTTAATTGTAGATATTTCCTTTTTCACCATAGTCCTCAGGGTGCTCCCAAATATCCTTTCACAGATTCTACCAAAGTAATGTTTCCAAATTCCTCCATTAAATAAAAGATTTTACTCTGAGAGATGAATGTACACATCACAAAGACGTTTCTCAGAAAGCTTGTTTCTAGTTTTTATCTGATGATATTTCCTCTTTCACTTTAGACCTCAAGGTGCTTCCATATATCCCATGGCAGATTCTAATAAAACAGTGGTTGAAACATCTGAATCAAAGGAAAAGTTTAAATATGTGAGATGAATGCATGCATCACAAAGCAGTTTCTCACAAAGCTTCTTTCTACCTTTTACCTGATGATATTTTCTTTTCACCATAGGACTCAATACACTCCCAAATATCAACTCGCAGAGTCTACAAAAAAAAATATTTCCAAACTGCTCCATCAAAAGAAAGGTTTAACTTTGTGAGACGAATGCACATATCACAAAGCAGTATCTCAGAAAGCTTTTCTGGCTTTCATCTGAAGATGTTTCCTTTTTCACATATACCTCAATGCACTCCCAAATATCCATTCATAGATTTTACAAAAACAGTGTTTCCAAACTGGTGAATTGAAAGAAATCTTTAACTCTGTGAGATGAATGACCAATTCACAAAGTAGGTTCTCAGAGTTTCTTTCTAGCTTTTATCTAAAGATGTTTCATTTTTCACTGTTGACCACAAGGTGCTCCCAAATATCCCTGTGCAGATTCTACAAATACAGTGTTTCCAAACTACTCAATCAAAGGAAAAGCATGACACTGTGAGATGAATGCATACATCACAGGCAGTTTCTCAGAAAACTTCTTTCTTAGTTTTTATCTGAAGATATTTCATTTTTAACCATAGACCTCAATGAGCTCTCAAATATCTCTTCTCAGATTCTACAACAGTGTTTGCAACCTTCTCCATCAAAAGAAATGTTTAACTCTGTGAGATGATTGCACACATCACAAAGCAGTTTCTGAGAAAGTTTCTTTCTAGTATTATCTGAAGACATTTCCTTTTTCACCATTGGCCTTAATGCGTTCATGAATATCAATTCTCAGATTGTACAAAAACAGTGTTTCCAAACTGCTAAGTCAAAAGAAAGGTTTAACTCTGTGAGATGAATGCACACACCAGAAAGCAGTTTCTCAGAAAGCTATTTTCTAGTTTTTATCTGAAGACATTTCTCTTTTAAACAAAAGCCTCAATGCACACCAAAATATCACTTTGTAGATTCTACAAAAACAGTGATTCCAAACTGCTCAGTCAAAAGGGAGGTTTAACTCTGTGAAATGAATGCTGAAAGCACTCATCACAAAGCAGTTTCTCAGAAAGCTTCTTTCTAGTTTTTATCTGAAGCCAGATTTCTTTTCACCATAGGCCCCAATGCGTTCCTAAATATCCTATCACAGATTCTATAGAAAGAGTGTTTCCAAACACTCAATCAAAAGAATGGTTGAACTTTGTGAGATGAATGCACACATCCCAAGCAGTTTCTAAGAAAGCTTCTTTCTAATTTTTATCTGAAGATATTTCCTTCTTCACCATAAAACTCATTGCATTCCCAAATATCTCTTCTCAGATTCTACAAAAACGGTGTTTCCAAACTGCTCAAACTGCTTCTTTCTAGTTTTCATCTGAAGACATTTCCTCATTCACTATAGGACTCAATGAGCTCCCAAATATCCCTTCACGGATTCTACAAAACCTGCATTTCCAAACTGAGGTATACCTAATGTAAATGACTAGTTAATGGGTACAGCACACCAACATGACACATGTATATGTATGTAACAAACCTATACATTGTGCACATGTACCCTAGAACATAAAGGATAATTTAAAAAAAAAAGAAAAAAAAGAAAAGAAAGTTTTAAATCTGTGAGATGAATACACACATCACAAAGTAGTTTCTCAGAAAACTTTCTTTCTAGTTTTTATCAGAGGATATTTCCTTTTTCACAAAAGGCCTCACTGCACTCCCAAATATCCCTTCACAGATTCTACAAAAACAGTGTTTTCAAATGGTTCAATCAAAAGAAATGTTTCACTCTGTGAGATGAATGCAAACATCACAAAGCAGTGTCTCAGAAAGCTTCTTTCTAGATTTTATCTGGTGACATTTATCTTTTCAACACAAGCCTTAAAGCACTCCCCAATATCCATTCGCAGATCCTACAACAACAGGATTTCCAAACTGCTCCATCAAAAGAAAGGTTTAACTCTGTGAAGTGAATGCTCACATCACAAAGCAGTTTCTCAGAAAGCTGCTTTCTAGTTTTTATCGGGAGATAATTCCATTTTCACCATAGGCCTCAATGAGCTCCCAAATATCCCTTTGCAGATTCTACCAAAACAGTGTTTCAAAACTTCTGAATGAAAAGAAAGTTTTTGCTCTGTGAGATGAATGTATACATGACAAAGGGGTCTCTCAGATATTTTCCTTCTAGATTTTATCTTTGGATAATTGGTTTTTCATGATTAGCCTCAGTGAGCTCCCGAATGTTCAGTCACAGAATAGACAAAAACAGGTTTCCAACTGCTGAATCAAAAGAAAGTTTAACTCTGCGAGATGAATGCACACATCACAAAGCAGTCTCTCAGATAGTTTCCTTCTAGTTTTTATTTGGGGATATTCATTTCTTGTCCATTGGCCTCAATGTGCTCAAAAATGTCCATTCCAAGAGTGCACAAAAACAGTGTTTCCAAACTGCTGAATCAAAAGAAAGATTTAACTCTGTAAGATGAATGCACACATCACAAAGCCTTTTCTCAGAAAGTTACTTTCTAGTTTTTATCTAAAGATATTTTCTTTTCCACCATGGGCCTCAAAGTGCTCTGAAATATCCTTCACAGGTTCTACAAAAACGGTTTTTCCAACTGCTGAATAAAAACAAAGGTTTAATTCTGTGAGATGAATGAACACATCACAAAGTCGTTTCTAGGAAAGCTTCTTTGTAATTTTTATCCAGGGATATTGGATTTTTGGCCATTGGCCTAAATGAGCTCCCAAATATCTATTCACGGAATTAACAAAAACTGTGTTTCCAAACTGATGAATCAAAGGAATGGTATAACTATGTGAAATGAATGCACACATCACAAAGCAGTTTCCCATAAATCTTCTTTGTAGTTTTACTGAAAGTATTTTGTTTTTCACCATAGGCCTCAAAGCGTTCCCAAACATCCCTTCATATATTCTACAAAAACAGTGTTTCCAAACTGCTGAGTGAAAAGAAAGCTTTAACTCTGCAAGATAAATGCACACATCACAAAGGAGGTCTCTCAGAAAGCTTTCTTTCAGCATTTATCCCAGGATAACCTCTTTTCACCATTGACCTCAACGGGCTCCCAAATGTCTATTCACAGAATGGACAAAAACAGAGTTTCCAAACTGCTGAATCAAAAGAAGGGTTTAACACTATGAGACAAATGCACACATCACAAAGCAGTTTCTAAGAACCCTTCTTCTAGTTTTTATCTGAAAATATTTTCTTTTTCACCTTAGGCCTCAATGTGCTCCAAAATATCCCTTCACAAATTCTTCTAAAACTCTTTCCAAACTACTGAATGTACAGGGAGGTTACACTCTGTGACATGAATGCACACATCTGAAAAAGATTTCTCAGATGCCTTCCTTCTAGTTTCAATCAGAGGATATTTGCTTTTTGGCCATTGGACTTAATGGGCACCCAATTGTACATTGGCAGAATGGAGAAAAAATAGTGTTTACAAACTGCTGAATCCAAAGAAAGGTTTAACACTGTGAGATGAATACAGACATCACCGAGCAGTTTCTCACAAAGCTTCCTTCTAGTTTGTATCTGGGTAAATTCTCTTTTGGACATTGGTCTCAATGAGCTACCAAATGATCATTTGCAGATAGGAAAAAAGCAGTGTTTCCAAACTCCTGAATCAAAAGAACTGCTTAACTCTGTGAGATGAATGCACACATCACAAAGCACTTTCTCAGAAAACCTCTTTCTAGTTTCTTTCTGAAGTCATTTTCTTTTCCACTTTAGGCCTCAATGCACTCAGAAATATCCCTTTGCAGATTCTACAAAAACAGTGTTTCCAAAGTGCTGAATGAAAAGAAAGGTGTAACTCTAACAGATGAATGCCCACATCACAAAGCAGTCTCTCAGAAAGATTCCTTCTAGTTTTTATCAAGGGATATTCCCTTTTGGGTCATTGGCCTAAATGAGCTCCCAAATGTCCATTTGAAGAATGGACCAAAACAGGGTTTCCAAACCTTTGAATCAAAAGAAAAGTTTAACTCTGTGATATGAATGTGCACATCACAAGAATGTTTCTCAGAAAGCTTCTTTCTACTTTTTATCTGAAAATATTTTCTTTTTCTCCATAAGCCTCAATGCATTCCCAAATATCCCTTCACAGATTCTACAAAAACAGTGTTTCCAAACGCTAAATGAAAGGAAAGTTTTAACTATTTGAGATGAATGCAAAGATCACAAAGCCATCACTCAGATAGCTTATTTCTAGTGTCTATCTGGGGATAATCCCTTTTTCACCATTGACCTCAATGAGTTTCCAAATGTCCATTCGTAAAATGGACAAAAACAGAATTTCCAAACTGCTGAATCAAAAGAAAAGTTTAATTCTCTGAAATGAATGCACACATCACAAAGCAGTTTCTCAGAAACGTTCTTTGTAGTATTTATCTGAAGATATTTTCTTTTTCACCATAGACCTCAATCTGTTCCAAAACAATCCTTCACAGATTCTACAAAAACAGTTTCCAACCTGCTGAATACACAGACAGGTTACACTCTGAGATGTGAATGCACACATCTCAAAGCAGTCTCTCAGACAGCTTCCTTCTAGTTTTAATCTCAGGATATTTGCTTTGTGGCCATTGGCCTCAATGAGCTCCTAAAAGACCATTTGTAGAATTGAGAAAAACAGTGCTTCCAAACTGCTGAATCAAAAGAAAGCTTTAACTCAGTGAGATAAATCTTCACATCACAAGGCAGTTTCTTTGAAAGCTTTGTTCTAGTTTTTCTCTGTAGATATCTCTTTTTCTCCATAGGCCTCAATGAGCTCCCAAATATCCTTTTGCAGATTCTGAAAAAGCAATTTTCCCAACTTGCTCAATCAAAAGAAAAGTTTAACTCTGTGCGATGAATGGACACATCACAAAGCAGATTCTCAGAAAGCTTCTTTCAAGTTTTTATGTGAAGATGGTTCATTTTTCACCATAGGCCTCAAAGCACTGCCAATTATCCCTTTGCAGATTCTTTCAAAATAGCGTTTCCAAACGGATAAATGAAAAGAAACGTTTAACTCTGTGAGATGAATGCACAAATCACAAAGCAGTTTCTCATAAAACTTCTTTCTAGTTTTAATCTGATGATATTACTCTTTTCACCTTAGGTCTCAAAGCCCTTCTAATGTCAATTCACAGATTCTACAAATTGGGAATATTTGATTTTCATCATAGGCCTTAATGGGCTCCCATATATCCCTTCACAATTTCTATGAAAGAAAGTGTTTCCATCCTGCTGAAACAAAAGAAAGATTTAAGTCTGTGAGATGAAACCACACATCACCAATCAGTTTCACAGATAGCTTCTTGATAGTTTTTATCTCGGGATATTCAATTTTTCCACATCTGCATGACTAAGCTTGCAAGTGTTTCCTCAGAAATTATACAAAAAGAGTGTTTCCAATCTGCTGCATCAAAAGAAAGTTTTAACTCTATTAGGTTCATCTACATATCTCAAAGCAGTGTCGCACTGGACTTCTTTATAGTTTTTGTCTGGGAATATTCAGTTTATTCCCTTAGACCTCAATAGGCTTGCCCGTGTCCATTTGCAGATTCTACAAAGAGATTGTTTACAACCTGTTGAATCAAAACAAAGGTTTAACTCTGTGAGATGAATCCACACATCAGCAAGCTGTTTCACAGATAGGTTCTTTCTAGTTTGTATCAAGGGATTTTCATTTTTTCCCCCTAAGCTTCAATGGACACTCAAATGTCCCTTTACAGATCCTACAAAGAGAATGTTTCCAACATGCTGAATCAAAATCAAGGTTTAACTCTGAGAGATGAATCAACACATCGCCAAACAGTTTCAAAGATAGCCCCTGTCTAGTTTTTGTCTAGAGATATTCAGTTTTTCTCCATAGGCCTCAATGGGCTCTGAAAAGTCCCTTTGCAGATTCTACAAAAAGAGTGTTTCGAACCTGCTGAATCACAAGAAAGGTGTAATATTGTGACATGAATCCACACATCACCAAGCAGTTTCACAGATAGCTTCTTTCTATCTTTCATCAGGGGATATTCAGTTTTTCTCCATAGGCATCAATAGGCTATCAAATGTCACTTTGCGGATTCTACATGTTTCCAACTTGCTGATTCAAAAGAACCCTCTCACTCCATGAGAACAATCCACATAACACTAAGCAGTTTCACAAATAGCTTCTTTCTTGTTTTTTTTTTTTTTTTTTCTGGGGATATTCACTTTTTCCCCTTAGGCCTCAGTGGACTGCCACATGCTTCTTGAAATATTCTACAAAAACAGTTTTTCCAACCTGCTAAATCAAAAGAAAGCTTGAACTTTGTGAGATGAGTCTTCACATTACCAAACAGTTTCACAGATAGTTTTTTCTAGTTTTTACCTTGGCATAATCTCGTTTTCCCTATATGACAGAAAGAGCTCCCAAATGTCCCTTCTCAGATTCTGCAAAAAGAGTGTTTACAACCTGCAGAAGGAAAAGAAAGGTTGAAATCTGTGAGACGAATTCGTCTGTGAGACAAATCCACATATCACCAAGAAGTTTCACAGATAGCTTCTTTCTCTCTCTCTCTCTCTTTTGTGGATATTAGCTTTTTCCCCATAGGCCTCAAAGGCTCCCAAATGTCCCTTCACAGACTTTACAGAAAGAGTGTTTCCAACGTGCTGAATCAAAAGAAAGTTTTAACTCTGTTAAATGAATCAACATATCACCAAGCAGTTTCACAGATATCTTCTTTCTAGTTTTTATCTGGAGATATTTGTTTTTTTCCCACAAGTTTCAATGGACTCCAAAATGTCCCTTTGCTGATGCTACTACAACACTGTTTTCAACCTGCTAAATCAAAAGAAAGTTTTAACTCTGTGAGATGAATCCACGTTTAACAGATAGCTTAACAGATAGCTTCTTTCTAGGTTTTACCTGGGGATATTCAGTTTTTCCCCATAGGTATCAATGGGCTCTAAAATGTCCCTTCGTTGATTCTACCAAAAGAGTGTTTCCAACTTGCTCAATCAAAAAAAAAGTTTAACTCTGTGAGCTGAATCTACATTTCATGAAGTAGTTTCACAGATAGCTTCTTTCTGCTTTTTACCTGGGGATATTTGGTTTTTCCCCATAGGATTCAACGGGCTCCCAAATGTTCCTTCAAAGTTTCTACAAAAGTGTGTTTCCAACCTGCAAAATTAAAACATCAGTTTAACTCTGTGAGATGAACCCATACATAACCAAGCAGTTTCACAAATAGATTATTTCTAGTTTGTGTCTGGGGATATTCAGTTTCTGTCATAGGCCTCAATGGGTTTCCAAATGTCATTTTGCAGATTCTATACAAAGAGTGTTTCCAACCTGCTGAATCAAAAGAAAGTTTTATATCGATGAGATGAATCCACACATCACCATGCAGTTTCACAGACAACTTCTCTCTAGTTTTTATTTGGGAATATTTTTTTTTCATCATAGGCCCAAATGGGCTCCCATATATCCCTTCACAGATTCTACAAAAAAAAAAAAAAAAAAAAAGTGTTTCCAACCTGCCAAATTAAAAGAAAGTTTAACTCAGTGAGATGAATTCACACACAGGATATTCGATTTTTCCACATTGGCCTGAAAAATCTCCTAAGTGTTTCTTCAGAAATTATACAAAAAGAGTGTTTCCAACCTGCTGAATCAGATAAAGTTTTAACTCTGTTGGATGCATCCTCACATCTCAAAGCAGTTTCACACTGGGCTTCTTTCTAGCTTTTGTCTAGGGATATTCTTTTTTTTTTCCCTTAGACCTCAATGTGATTGCACATTTCTATTCACAGATTCTATAAAAAGATTGTTTCCAACCTGTGGAATAAAAACAAAAGTTTAACTCAGTGAGGTGAATCCACACATCACCAAGCTATTTCACAGATAGCTTCTTTCTAGTTTGTATCTGGTAGTTCTCAGTTTTTTTCCCCTAGGTTCAGTGAACTCCCAAATGTCACTTCTCAGATTCTACAAAGAGAATGTTTCCAATATGCTGAATCAAAATCAAGGTTTAACTCTGTGAGATTAATCCACACACCACAAAGCAGTTTCACAGATTGCTTCTTTCTAGCTTTCATCTGGGGATATTCAGTTTTACCTCATAGGCATAAAAAGGCTATCAAATGTCCCTTCACAGAGTCTACAAAAATAGTGTTTCCAACTTGCTGAATCAAAAGAAACATTTAAATCCGTGGGAAGAATTCACACATCACCAAGCAGTTTCACAAATAGCTTCTTTCTAATTTTTATCAGGGGATAATACTTTTTGGCCTGTAGTCGTCTATGGGCTCACAAATGCTTCTTCACAGATTTTGGTTGCACAAAAAGAGTATTTCCAACATGCTTAATCAAAAAAAAGATTTAACACTGTGAGATGAATCCCCCCATCACCAAGTAGTTTCACGGACAGAGTTTTTCTAGTTTTTATCTGGGCATATTCCTTTTTTCCCCATATGATTCACAGTGGTCCCAAATGTCCCTTCTCAGATTCAACTAAAAGAGTGGTTCTAACCTGCTGAATAAAAAGAAAGGTTGAACTATGTGAGATGAATCCACACATCACCAAACACTTTCACAGATAGCTTCTTTCCCATTTTTATTTATGAATATTATGTTTTTTCCCCATAGGCCTCAAAGGGCTCCCAAATGTCCCTTTGCAGATTCTACAAAGACAGTGTTTCCACTGTGCTGAATAAAAACAAAGGTTTAACTCTGTGAAATGAATTGACACACCACCAAGAAGTTTCACAGATAGCTTCTTTCTAGTTTTGATCTGTGGATACTTTGTGTTTTCCGATGGGCCTCTATGGACTCTAAACGTCCCCTCACAGATTCTACATAAAGACTGTTTCTAACCTGCTGAATCCAAAGAATGGTTTACCTTTGTGAGTTGAATCCACATACTACCAATTTTACCTATTGCTCCTTTCTAGTTTTTATCTGGGGATATTTGGTCTTACCTCATAAGCCTCAATGGACTCCGAGATGTCCCTTCGTAGATACAACAACACTGTTTCCAAGCTGTTGAATCAAAAGAAAGTTTTAACTCTGTGAGATGAATCCACACGTCAACAAGCAGTTTAGCAGATAACTTCTTTCTAGGTTTTATCTGGGAATATTCTGTTTTTGCCCATAAGAGTCAGTGGGCTCCCAAATGTGCCTTTGCTGATTCTACCAAAAGAGTGTTTCCAACCTGTTCAATCAAAAGAAATGTTTAACTCTGAGAGAAGAATCCAAAAATAAGCAAGCAGTTTCACACATAGCTTCTTTCTAGATTTTATTTTGGGATAATCAATTTTTGCTCATAGGCCTTAATGGGCTCCCAAATGTTTCTTAGCAGATTCTACAAAAAGAGTGTTTCCAACCTGTTGAATCAATAGAAAGGTTTAACTCTGTGAGATGAGTCCACATATCATGAAGCAGTTTCACAGATAGCTTCTTTCTACTTTTTACCTGGGGATATTCAGTTTTTCCCCATAGGTTTCAATGGACTCCCAAGTGTTTCTTCAAAGATTCTACAAAAGAGTATTTTCAACCTGCTGAGATAAAAGAATGGTTTAACCTTGTGAAATGAATCCACATATAACCAAGCAGTTTCACAGATAGCTTCTTTATAGTATTTATCTGGGGATAGTCTGTTTTTCTCTTAGTCTTCAATGGGCTTCATAATGTCCATTTGCAGATTCTACAAAAAGAGTGTTTCCAACCTTTTGAATAAAAAGAAAAATTTAACTTTCTGAGATGAATCCACACATCACCAAGAAGTTTCACAGTATCTTCTTTCTAGTTTTTATCTGGGGATATTTGAATTTTCCCCATCAGATTCAATGGGCTTTCAAATGTCCCTTTGCAGATGTTTCAAAAAGAGGTTTTCCAACCTGCTGAATCAAAAGGAAGGTTTACCTCTCTGAGATGAATCTACAAAACACCAAACTGTTTCACAGACAGTTTCTTTCTAGATTTTTCCTGGTGATACTCATTTTTTACTTATAGGCCTCAATGGACTCCCAAAAGTTTCTCCACAATGTTTAGTTTTTACCAGGGTATATTTGCTCTTTCCCCATAGGCATCAATTGACTCCAAAATGTCCCCTCACAGATTCTACAGAAAGAGTGTTACCAGACTGCTGAATCAAAAGAAAAGTTTAAATCTGTGAGGTGAATATCCACAACACAAAGCAGGTTTACACATAGCTCCTTTCTAGTTTTTATATGGTGATAGTCACCATTTACTTTTAGGCCTCAGTTGTCTCCCAAATGTCCCTTCACAGATTCTACACAAAAAGAGTTTCCTGACTGCTGAATCAAAATAAAGGTTTAATTTGGTGAGATGAATCCACCCATAGCCAAGCAGTTTCACAGATAGCTTTTTTCCACTTTTTATCTGGAGATATTCAGTTTTTCCTGTAGGCTTCAATGGACTCCCAAATGTCCCTTCACAGATTCTACAAAAAGATGGTTGTCAACCTGCAGAATAGGAAGAAATACTGAAAATGCTGAAATCTGTTAGATGAATCCACATGTCACCAAGCAGTTTCAGCTATTACTTCTGTCTAGTTTTTAACTGGGGATATTAGTTTTTTTTTCATAGACCTCAAAGGTCTCCCAAATGTCACTTTACCTGTTATACAAAAACAGAGTTTCCAACCAGCTGAATCAAAACTTTTAACTCTGTGAGGTGAATCAACACATCTTCAAGCAGATTCACAGATTCTTTCTAGTTTTTATCTGGGAATATTCAGTATTTTCCCATATTCAATAATGGGGTCCAAAATGTCCCTTTGAGTTTCTACAAAAAGAGTGTTTCCAAACTGCTGAACCAAAAGAAAGCTTTAATCCAGTTAGATAAATCCACACATCACAAGGCTGTTTCACAGAGAGTATTTTTCTAGATTTTACCTGCAGACTTTTGTTTTTTTCCCAATAGGCCTCAATGGGCTCTTCAATATCCCTTCACAGATCCTACAAGAAAAGTGTTTCCAACCTGCTGAATCAAAGCTATGGTTTAACTCTTTGAAATGAATACATGCATCACAAAGTAGTTTCACAGATAGCTTGTTTCTAGTGTTTCTTTCGGGATACTCGTTTTTTCCCCCATATGCCTCAATCGACTCCCAAATGTTCCTTCCCAGATTCTACAAAAAGAGTGCTTCCAAAATGGTGAATCAAGAAAAAGGTTTAACTCTGTGAAATGAACTAAGACATCACCAAGCTGATTTACAGATAGCTTCTTTCGAGTTTTTATATTGGGATATTCTGTTTTTTTCCCAAAGGCCTCAATGGACCCCTAAATGACCCTTCACAGATTCTACAAAAAGAGTGTTTCCAAACTGCTGAATCAATAGAAAGGTTTAAATCTCTGAGATGAATCTTACACATCACAAAGCAATTTCACTGATAGCTTCTTTCTAGTATTTATCTTGGGATATTCTGTTTTTTCCCATAGACCTCAATGGGCTCCTGAAGGTCCCTTCACAGATTCTAAAAAAAGAGTGGATCCAACCTTCTGAACCAAAAGAAAGGTTGAATGTGTGAGATGAATCCACACATCACAAAGCAGTGTTTCACAGAGAGCTTCTTTTTTGTTTGTATCTAGGGATATTCAGTTTTACCCCCCAGGCCGCCTCAATGATTTCCCAAATGTCCGTATGCAGACTCTACAAACAGAGTGATTCCAACCTGCTGAATCAAAAGAAAGCTTTAACTCTGTGAGGTGATACAGCACACCAAAAATCAGTTTCACAGATAGCTTCTTTCTAGTTTTCATCTGGGGATATTCTCTTTTTCAGCATTGACTTCATTAGGTTCCCAAATGTCCCTTCGCAGATTTTAAAAAGAGTGTTTCCAACCTGGTAAATCAAAAGAAGGGTTTAACTCTGTGAGATGAATCCACACATTAAAAAGCAGTTTCACAGATAACTCCTTTCTCGGGTTTTTATCTGGGGATATTCTGCCTCTCCCCATAGGCTTAAAAGGGCTCTCAAATGTCACTTGACAGATTAGACCAAAAGAGTTTTTACAACCTCCTGAATCAAAATAAAAGTTTAACTCTGTTAGATTAATCCACAGACAACAAAGCAGTTTCATAGATAGCTTATTTCTTCTTTTTACCTGGGAATATTCAGTTTTTATCCATAGGCTTCAATGGGAGTTTCTTTCTAGTTTTCATCTGGGGATAATCAGTATTTCCCCATATTCCTCATTGGGCTCTCAAATGTCCCTTTGTAGATTCCACAAAAAGACTCTTTCCAAACTGCTGAATTGAAAGAAATGCTTACCTCAGTTGGATGAATCCCAAACATCACAAAGTAATTTCACAAATAGCTTCTTTGTAATTTTTAGCTGGGGATATTTGGCATTTCCCCATGGGCCTCAATGGGCTCCCAAATATCCCTTCTCAGATTCTAAAAAAATTGAGTGTCCAACTTGATGTTAAAAAGGAAAGGTTGAACTGTGTAAGATGAATCCACACATGCCAAAACAGTTTCACAGATAACTTTCTTCTCCTTTTTATCTGGGGATATTCAGCTTTTCCCCATAGGCCTCAATGTTCTCCCAAATGTGCCTTCACAGATTCTACAAACAGAGTTTTTCCAAGCAGCTTAATGAAAAGAAAGTTTTAATTCTGTAACATGAATCCACACATCACAAAGTAGTTTCACTGAGAGCTTTTTTATAGTTTTTGTCTGGGGATCTTCAGGTTTTCCCCTTAGGCCTGAATGGGATCCCGAAAATCTCTTCACAGAGTCTACAAAAAGCATGTTTCCAACCTGCTGAATCAAAATAAGGTTTAACTCTGTGAGATGAATAAACACATCAAAAATCGGTTTCACAGAAAGCTTCTTTCTGATTTTTATCTGGGAATATTTGTTTTTTCCCTGTAGGCCTCAATGGACTCCCAAAAGTCCATTCATGGATTCTACAAAAAGATTGTCTCCAACCTGCTGAATCAAAAGAGAGGTTTACCTGTATGAGATAAATACGAACATCACAAAGTGGTTTCACAGATAGCTTCTTTCTAGTTTTTATCTGGGGATATTCAAATTTTTCCCCATAGTCCACAAAGAGCTCTCAAATGTTCTTTTGCAGATTCTACAGGAAGAGTGTTTCCAACCTGATGAATCAAAATAAAGTTTTAACTCTCTGAGATGAATCCACACATGACAATTCAGTTTCACAGACAACTTCTTTCTAGCTTTTATCTGGGGATATATTCTATTTCCCAATAGGTCTCAACAGTCTGCCCACTATCCCTTCTGAGATTCTACAAAAAGACTGTCTCCAACCTGCTGAATCATAGGAAAGGTAAAACTCTGTGTGATGAATCCAACATCACAAAGGAGTTTCACAGACAGCTTCTGTCTAGTTTTTATCATGCAAAATTTAGTCATCCCTCTTTGGGTTCAATGGGATCCCTTATGTCCCTTTGCAGATTCTACAAAAAGAATGTTTCCAACCTGCTGAATCAAGAGAAATGTTTGAGTCTGTGATACGAACACCCACACCAAAACCACTTTCACAGATAGCTTATTTCTAGTTTTTATCTGAGTAGATTCATATTTTCCCCATAGGCCACAAAAGGCTTTCAAAAGTCCCTTCACTGATTATAAAAAAAAGTGTTTCCAACCTGCCGATTCCAAAGGAAGCTTACACTCTGTGAGATGAATCCACACATCACAAACCATTTTCACAGACAGTTTTTTCTAGTTTTTATCTTTTGCTATTCTGATTTTCCTTACAGGTCTCAATTGCCTTTGAAAAATCCCTTTGCAGATTCTATAAAAGGAGGGTTTCCAACCTGCTGAATTAATGCAAAGGTTTAACTCTGTGAGCTTAATCCAAACATCACAAAGAAGTTTCAAAGATAGGTTCTCTCCAGCTTTTATCTTTGAATATTCTGATTTTCCTTATGTGCCTCAGTGGACTCCCAAATGTCTCTTTGCAGATCCTACAAAGGTAGTGTTTCCTACCTACTGAAGCAAAAGTAAGGTTTAATTCTGTGAGATTAATCTGCACATCACAAACAGTTTCACAGAGCGCTTCCTTCTAGTTTTTATCTAAGGATATTCTGTATTTCCAAGTAGGCCTCAATGGGCTCTTAAATATCTCTTTGCATATTCTACAAAAGCAGTGTTTCCAAACTGCTGAATCAAAAGAAAGGTTTACCTCAATGAGATGAACCCACACATCACAAAGAAGCTTTACAGAGAGCTTCTTTCTAGATTTTATCTAGGGATATTCAGTTTTCCCCCCTAGGACTCAATGGTCCATCCAACGTCCATTCATTGATTCTACAAAAAGAGTGTTTCTAACCTGCTGAATCAAAAGAAAGTCTTAACTCTCTGAGATGAAGCCACACATTACAAAGCTGTTTCACAGATAGCTTGTTTCTGGTTTTTCTCTGGGGATATTCAGTTTTCACCCATAGACCTTGATTGGCTCCCAAGAGTTTCTTTGTAGATTCTGCAAAAAGACTGTTTTCAACCTGCTGAACTACAAAAAGGTTTAACTCTGCGAGATGAATTGGCACATCGCAAAACAGATTCACAGATAACTTCTTGAAAGTTTTTTTCTGGGGATATTACTTTTTTTCTCATAGGCCTCAGTGAAATCTAAAATGTCCATTTGCAGATTCTATAAAAGAGTGTTTCCACCCTGCTGAATCAAAAGACTGGTTTAACACTGTGAGATGAATTGAAACATCAGAAAGCAGCTTCATAGATAGCTTCTTTCTAGATTTCATTCTGGGAGTTTCGGTTTTTTCTCATAGACCTCAATGGACTGTCAAATGTCCCTACACAGATTGTACAAAAAGAATGTTTCAAACCTTCTGAATAAAAAAAAACTTTTAACTCTGTGAGATGAATCCACACATCACAAAACATGTTCACAGAGAGCTTTTTTCTACTCTTTGTCAGTGGATATTCGGTATTTCCCTACAATTCTCAATGGGATCCCAAACGTTCATTTGCAGATTTTACAAAGAAAGCATTAATAACCTGATGAATCAAAATAAAGTTTAAAGTCTGTCAGATGAACCGACACATTCCAAGAAGCCTCACAGATAGTTTCATTCCAGGTTTAATCTGGCGATAATTAGTTTCTCCACATACGCTTCAATATGCTTTCAAATGTCTCTTCACAGATTCTACAAAAATAGTGTTTTCAACCTGCTGAATCAAAAGAAAGGTTTAACTCTGTGAGATGAATCCACACATCACAAAGCAGTTTCACAGAGAGCATCTTTCTAGTTTTTATCTCGGGATATTTTGTTTTCCCCATAGGCTTCAATGGAGTTTGAAAAGTCCTTTCACAGATTCCACAAAAAGAGTGTTTCCAACCTGCTGAATCAAAAGAAAGGTTTAACTCTGTCAGATGAATCCACACATCACAAAGCAGTTCCACAGATAGACTCCTTCTAGTTTTTAATCTAGGGATATTTTGTTTTTCCTTATAGGCCTAAGGGACTCTCAAATGCCTCTTAAAGGACTCCCAAATGCCTCTTCACAGATTCTACAAAAAGTGTGGTTCCAAGCTGCTGTATCAAAATAAAGATTTACTTTGTGAGATGAATCCACACATCACAAAGCAGTTTCATGGATAGGATCTTTCTCATTTTTATTTGAGGATATTCTGTGTTTTCCCATAGGCCTCAATGGGCTCCAAATGTCCTTTTGCAGATTTCACAAAAACAGTGTTTCCAACCTGCTGACTCAAAAGAAAAGTTTAACTCTGTGAGATGAATCCAGACGTAACCAAGCAGTTTCACAGATAGCTTCTTTCTAGTTTTTATCTGGGGAGATTCTGTTTTTCCCATAGGCCTCAATGGGCTCCCAAATGTCCCTAACAGATTCTTAAAAAAGAGCTTTTCCAACCTGCTGAATGAAAACAAGGTTTACCACTGAAGAATGGATCCCCCAGTCACAAAGGAGTTTCAGACAAGGATTCTTTGGGGTTTTTATCTGGAGATATTGATTTTTTTTTTTCGTAGACATCAATGGGTTTCAAAATGTTCCTTTGCTGTTAATAAAATAAAAGTGTTTCCAAACTGCAAATTCAAAAGAAAGTTTTAACACTGAGAGATGAATCCACACATCATAAAGCAGTTTCTCAGATAACTTCTTTGTAGCTAATATCTGAAGATATTCGGTTTTTCCCCATAGACCACATTGGGTTCTCAAATATCCATATGCTGATTCCACAAAACGAGTTTTTGCAACTTGCTGTATTAAAAGAAATGTTTGTCTCTATAAGATGAACCCACAAATCACAAAGCAGTTTTACAGATAGCTTCTTTCTAGTTTTTATCATGGGATATTCGGTCTTCCCTCTTGAGCCTCAATAGGATCCCAAATATCCCTTCACAGATTTACAAAGAGTGTTTCCAACCTGTTGAATCAAGGGAAATGTTTAACTCTGTGAGACAAATCCACACATCAAAAGCAATTTCACAGATAGCTTCTTTCTAGTTTTTATCTGGGGATATTCGGATTTTCCCCAAAGGTCTCAATAAGCACCCAAAGATTCCTTCTCATATTCTGCAGAAAGAGTATTTTGAAACTGCTGAATCAAAATAAATGTTTAACTCCAATGGGTGAATCCACACATCACAATGCAGTTTCACAGACAGCTTCTTTCTAGTTTTTATCGGGGTATATTCTGTTGTTTTCCATAGGCCTGAATGGGCTCTCAAATGTCCCTTCGCAGATTCTACAAAAACAGTGTCTCCCACCTGCTGAATCAAAAAAGAGTTTTAACTCTGTGAAGCCACACATCACAAAGCAGTTTAACAGATAGCTTCCTTCTAGTTTTTATCTGCAGATATTCAGTTTTTCTGCACAGGACACAAAGAGCTCTCAAATGTGCTTTTGCAGATTCTACAGAAACAGTGTATCAAGCCCATTGAATCAAAGGAAAGGTTTAAATTTGTGAGAGGAATCCACATATCTCAAAGCAGTTTCACAGATAGCTTATTCCTGTTTTTATCTGGGGATATTTCATTTTTCCCCTTAGGACTCAATGGGCTCCCAAATGTCTCCTCACAGTCTACAAAAAACGTTTTTCCAACCTGCTTAATCAAAAGAAAAGTTTAACACTGTGAGATGAAACAACACATCACAAAGTAGTTTCACAGATGGCATCTTCCTACTCTTTATCTAAGGCCATTTTGTTTTCCCCATATACCTCAATCAGCTTTGAAATATTTCTTTACAGATTCTACAAAAAGAGTGTTTCCAAGCTTCTGAATCAAAAGAAAGGTCTAACTCTATGAGATAAATCAACACTTAAAAAACCGGTTTTACAGAATGCTTCTATCTAGTTTTTAGCTGGGGATAATTGGTGTTTCCCAATAGGTTTCAATGGGCTCCCTAATGTCCCCTCGTGGATACTTCAAAAAGAGTGTTTCCAACCTGTTGGCTCCCAAATATTCCTTCACAGATTCTACAAAATAAAAGTATTTTCAAAAGAAAAAGTATTAATCAAAAGAAAGGTTTAACTCTGTGAGATGAATCCACACAACACAAAGCAGTTTCACAAATATCTTCTTTCTAGTTTTTAATCTTGGGATATTCGTTTTTTTTCCTCAGGCCTCATGGACTGCCAATTGTCTCTGCACAGATTCTACAAAAAAGAGGGTTTCCATCCTGCCGAATTAAAAGAAAGTTTAGCTCTGTAAGATGAATCCACATATCACAAAGCAGTTTCACAGATAGCTTCTTTCCAGTTTTTATCTGGGGATATTCCATTTCATAGGCCACAATGGGTTCTCAAATATCCCTTTGCAGATTCTGCAAAAAAGAGTTTCCAACCTGTTGTATCAAAATCATCAAATCTATGAGACAAATGCACACATCTCAAAGCAGTTTCACAGATAGTTTCTTTCTACTTTTCCTCTGGAGATATTCAGTTTTTCTGCAAAGACCTCAATGAACTTTCAAGTATCCTTTTGCAGATTCCACAAATAGAGTGTTTCCAACCCACTGAATAAAAATAAATATTTCACTCAGAGATGAATTCACAAATCACAAATAAGTTCCCAGATAGTTTCTTTGTAGTTTTTATCTGGGGATATTTGGGTTTTCCCTATGGGCCTCAATGGGCTTCAAAATGCCCCTTCGCAGATTCTACACAATGAGTGTAAACAACACGCAGCATCAAAAGAAAGGCTTAACTCTGGGAGGTTAATCCCCACATCACCAAGTAGTTTCACAGATAGCTTCTTTATACTTTTTATCTGGAAATATATGGTTTTTCCCCACAAGCTTCAATTGGCTCCCAAATATTTCTTCACAGATTCTACCAAAAAAAAAAAAGTATTTTCAACCTGCCAAACCAAAAGAAAGGTTTGACTCTGTGAAATGTATTCACACATCAAAAAGCAGATTTACATATAACTTCCTTTTAATTTTTATCTGAGTATATTCAGTTTTTCCTCATAGGACTCAATGAACTCCTATATGTCCCATTGCAGATTCTACGAAAAGAGTGTTTAAAACCTGCTGAATCAAAAGAAAGATTGGTCTCTGATGGAAGAATCCACACAATACAAAGCAGTATCACACATAGCTTCTTTCTAGTTTTTATGTGGGGATATTCAGTTTTGTCTCAGGGACATCCATGGACTTTCACATGTCCCTCTGCAGGTTCTACAAAAAAAGTGTTCCCAACCTGCTGAATCAAAAGAAAATTTTATCTCTGTGAGATGAATCTGCACATCAAAAACAGTTTCACAGATAGTTTCTTTCTACTTTTTATCTGGGGATATTTGATTTTTCCCCATAGACCCCCATTGGCTTCCAAATGTCCCTTCACAGATTCTACTCAGAGTGTTTTTAACATGTGGAATTAAAAAAAAAAGGTTTAACTCTGTGAGGTGAATCCACACATCACAAAGTAGTTTCATAGATAGCTTCTTTCAGTTTTTCCCCATAAGCCTCAACCAGTTCCCAAATATTTCTTCGCAGATTCTACAAACAGAGGGTATTCAACCTGCTGAATCATAAGAAAGGTTTATCTCTGTGAGATGAATCCACACATCACAGTGGAGTTTCACATATAGCTCCCTTCTTGTTTTTAACCTGGGGATATTTTGTTTTTCACCATAAACCACAATGGGCTCACAAATGTCCTATCATAGATCATACCAAATGAGGTTTTCCAATCTACTGCATCAAAAGATAGATTTATCTCTGGGAAATGGATCCACACATCACAAACTAGTTTGATAGATAGCTTCTTTATAGTTTTTATCCTGGGATATTCTGTCCTTCCCCTTAAGCCACAATGGACTCCCAATGTCCCTTCACAGATTCTACATAAAGGGAGTCTCCAACCTGCTGAATCAAAAGAAAAATTGAACTCTGTGAGATGAATCCACACATCAGAAAGTAGTTTCAGATAGAGTTTCTTTCTAGTTTTTATGTGGAGATATTCGTCTTTTTCCCATAGCCCTCATTGGGCTCCCAGATATCCCTTTGCAGATTCTAAGAAAGAGGTTTTCCAAGCTGCTTCCCAAATGTCCCTTCACAGACTGTACAAGCTGCTTAATCAAAAGAAAGGCTTAACTCTGAGATGAATCCACACGTCAGAAAGCAGTTTCACAGATAGTTTTTTCTAGTTTTAATCTGGGGATATTTGTTTTTTCCCCATAGACTTCAATGTGCTCCCAGATGTCTCTTCACAGATTCTACAAAAAAGAGTGTTTCCAACCTGCTGAATCAAAGGAAAGGTTGGACTCTGTGAGTTGAATCCACACATAAAAAAAAAACAGTTCACAGATAGCTTCTTTCTAGCTTTTATCTGGGGATATTGAGTTTTTCCCCTTAGGCACGCATGAGCTTTCAAATGTCTCTTCACAGATTCTTCAAAAAGAGTGTATCCAATCTGCTGAATCAAAAGAAAGGTTTCACAATGTGAGATGAATCCACACATCACCAAGCAGTTTCAAAAATAGCTTCTACGTAGTTTTATTTGGAAATAATCAGTTTTTCCCCAAAGAAATCAATGGGCTCCAAAATATCCCTTGGCAGTTTTTACAAAAAGAGTGTTTCCAACCTGCTGAATCAAAGGAAAGGCTGAACTCTGTGAGATGAATCCTCACATCACCAAGCAGTTTCACATATATATTCTTTCTAGTTTTTATCTGGGGATATTCAGTTTTTCCCCAATGGTATCAAAGGGCTCCCAAATATCCCTTGGCATATTCTACAAAAACAGTGCTTTAAACCTGCTGAATCATAAAAGGGTTTAACTCTGTGAGATAAATCCATACATCACAAAGCAGTTTCACAGATAGCTTCTTTCTAGTTTTTGTCTCAGAACATTCGGTTTTTCTATATAAGCCTCAATGGGATCCCAAATGTCCCTTCACAGACTGTACAAAAAGTGTTTCTAACCTGTTGAATAAAAAGAAAATTTTAACCCTGTGAGATGAATCCACGCAATACCAAGCAGTTTCACAGAAAGCGTCTTTCTGGTTTTTATCTAGGGATACTCTGTTTTATCCCATAGGCCTGAATGGGATCCCAAATGTCCCTTCACAGATTCTACAAAAAGAGTGTTTCCAACATGCTGAATCAAAAGACAGATTTAACTCTGTGAGTTTAATCCACAAGTCACAAAGCAGTTTCACAGCTAGCTCCTTTCTAGTTTTTCTCTGAGGATAATCTGTTTTTCCCCATAGGCCTCAATGTTCTCCACAATGTCCCATCACAAATTAGACAAAAACAGTGTTTCCAACCTTCTGAATCAAAAGACAGTTTTAACACAATGTGATGAATCCACACATCACCAAGCTGTTTCAGAGACAGCTTCTTTCTGGGTTTTGTTGGAGAATATTCAGTTTTTCCCCATAGGCCCCAATTGGCTCCCAAATGTCCCTTTGCGTATTCTATAAAATGACGGTTTCCAGCCCAGTGAATCAAAAGACAGTTTTAACTTTTTGAGATGAATCCACACATCACCAAGCAGTTTCAAAGATAGCTTCTTTCTAGTTTTGATCTGGGGAGACTCAGATTTCCCCATAGACCTCAATGGACTCCAAAATGTCCCTTCACGGATTCTACAAAAAGTGAATTTCCAACCTGATGAATCAAAAGAAATGTTTAACTCTGCAACATAAATCCACAAATTACCAAGCAGATTCACATGTATCTTCTGTCTAGTTTTTATATGGGAATATTCGTTTCTTGTTGTTGTTGTTTCTTCAAAAGACTCAATGGGTTCCCAAATGTCCTTTTGCAAATTCTACAAACAGAGTGTTTCCAAACTGCTAAATCAAAAGACAGGTTTAACTCAGTGAAATGAATCCACACATCAGCAAACTGTATCACAGATAGCTTTCTAGTTTTTCTCTGGGAACATTCTCTTTTTCACTGTAGGTCTTAAAGTTCTATCAAATATCCCTTCACAGACTCTACAAAATGACTGTTTTCCACCCACTGAAACAAAATGAGGTTTAACTCTGTGAGAACAATTCACACAGTTTCACAGATAGCTTCTTTATAGTTTTTATCTGGGGATATTCACCTTTCCCCCATAGGGTTCAATGGGCTCCCAAATGTCTCTTTGCAGATACTATAAAAAGAGTGTTTCCAAACTTCTGAATCAAAAGACAGTTTTAACACGATGTTATGAATCCACACATCACAAAGCAGTTTCATAGATAGCTTCTTTCTAGCTTTTATTTGGGGATATTTGGTTTAATGCACAGGCTTCAGTGGGCTCCAACATGTGACTTTGCAAATTTGACAAAAAAAATTGCTTCCAACCTGCTGAATCAAAAGAAAATTTTACTCTGTCAGATGAATTTACACATCACCAAGCAGTTTCACAGATAGATTCTTTCTAGTTTTTCTCCAGGGATATTCCATTTTTCCCCATAGGCCTCAATGGATTCCAATATGTACGTTCAAGCTTCTACAAAAAGAATATGCTCAAGTTTCTACAAAAAGAGGGGTTCCTACTTGCTGAATCAAAAGAAAGTTTTAACTGTGTGAGATGAATCCACACATGACCAAGTACTTTTACAGATAGCTTCCTTCTAGTTTTTATCTGCAGATATTATATTTTTCCCTGTAGGCCCCAATGGGCTCCCACATGTTCCTTCATAGATACTTAAAAAAAAGTATTTCCAACCTTCTACATCAAAAAAATTGTTTGACACTGTGAGATGAATCCACACATAGCCAAGCAGTTTAACAGATAGCTTCTTTCCAGTTTTTATATGGGGATATTTTGTTTCACCCCATAGGCCTCAATGGGACCCAAAATGTCTCTTTGCAAATTCTACAAATAGAGTGTTTCCAACCTGCTGAATGAAAAGAAAGTTTTAACCTTGTGAGATGAATCCAAACATCACCAAGCAGTTTCACAGACAGCTTCTTTCTAGTTTTTATCTGGGGATATTCTGTTTTCCCCACAGGCCTCAATGGGCTCCCAACTGCCCCTTAGCAGATTATACAAAAAGAGTGATTCCAAACTGTTGAATCCAAGGAAATATTTAACTCTGTGGGATGAATCTGAACATCACCAAGCAGTTTCACAGATAGCTTCTTTCTAGTTTTTATCTGGTGGTATTTGCTTTTTCCACATAGGCCTTGAAAAGTCCCTTCTCAGATCCTACAAAAAGAGTGCTTTCAGACTGCTTAATCAAAAGAAAGGTTGAAGTCTGTGAGATGAATCCACACATCACAAAGCAGTTTCACAGATATTTCCTTTCTCATTTTTATCTGGGAATATTCCGTTTTTTCCCATAAACCTCAGTGGGCTCCCAAATGACCCTTTGCAGACTCTACAAACAGAGTGTTTTCAACCTGATGAATCAGAAGAAAGTGTAATTCTGTAAGATGAATCCACACATCACCAAGCAGTTTCACAGGTAGCTTCTTTCTAGTTTTCATCTGGGGATATTTGGATTTTGTCCTTAGGCCTCAATTGCCTCCAAATATCTTTTTGCAGATTCTCCTAAAAGAGTGTTCCAATATGCTGAATCCCAAGAAACATTAACTGTATAAAGGGAATTCACATATCACCAGGCACTTTCACAGATAGTTTCTTTCCAGTTTTTATCTGGGGATATTCAGTTTTTCCCCATAGTTCTCAATGGGTTCTCAAATGTGCCCTCTCAGATTCTACAATAACAGTGTTTCCAAACTGTTGAATCAAAAGAAATGTTTATCTCAGTGAGATGAATCCACACATCAGCAAGCAGTTTCACTGACAGCTTCTTTCTAGTTTTTATCTGGGGATATTCTGTTTTTCCCAATATGCTATAAAGCCTTCCCAAATGTTCCTTTGCAGATTCTATAAAAAGGGTATTTCCAACCTGCTGAATCAAAAGAAACGTTTAACTCTGTGAGATTAATCCAAACATCATTAAACAGTTTTACAGAGAGTTTTTTTCTAGTATTTATCTGAGATATTCCATTTTCCCCCATAGACCTCAGTGGGCTCCAAAATGCCCTTCACAGATCTTACTAAAAAAGTGTTTCCAGCCTACTGAATCAAAAGAAACTTTTAACTCTGTGAGATGAATCTACAAATCACCAAGCAGTTTCAGCTATAGTGTCTTTCTAGTTTTTATCTTGGGATATTAAGTTTTTTTCCATAGGCCTCAATGGGTTCCCTAATGTCCCTTAGCAAATAATATAAAAAAAGTGTTTCAAACCTGATGAATCAAAAGAAAGGGTTAACTCTGTGAGATGAATAAACACATCAGTAAGCAGTTTCACAGATATCTTCTTTCTAGTTTTTATCCTTTGATATTGTGTTTTTCTCCTTAGGCCTCAAAGGGCTCCCAAATGTCACTTTATAGATTCTATATAAAGTGTTTTTCCAACCTGCTGAATCAAAACAAAAGTTAAAGTTTGTGAGATTAATCCACACATCACCAAACAGTTTGACAGATAACTACTTTCTTTTTTTTCCTCTGGGTATATTTGATTTTTTTCCTGGAGGCATCAATGGGCTCGCAAATGTCCTTATGCAGATTCTAAAAAAATATTTTTTACCACCTGCTGAATCAAAAGAAGGTTTAACTCTCTTAAATGCATCCACACCTCACCCAGCAATTTCACACATATCATCTTTTAGGTTTTATCTGAGAATATCCGATTTTTTCCCATTAACCCCAATGGGCCCCAAAATGTCACTTCGCAGATTCTACAAAAAGTTTGTTTCCAAGCAGCTGAAGCAAAAGAAAAGTTTAACTCTATGAGATGAATCCAAACAACAGAAAGTAGATTCACAGATAGCTTCTTTCTAGTTTTTATCTTGGGATATTAAGTCTTTTCCAATAGGCCAAAATAGGCTCAGAAATGTCCCTTCACAGATTGTAGAAAAAGAGTGTTTCCAACGTGAAGAATAAGAGAAAGGTTTAATACTATGAAATGAATCAACACTTCAGCAAGCATTTTCACAGATAGTTTCTTTCTAGTTTTAATCTGTGGATAACCTGTTTTCCCCATAGGCCTCAAAGGGTTCCCAAATGTCCTTTTGTGGATTCTACAAAAAGAGTGTTTCCAAACTGCTGAATCAAAAGAAAGATTTTACTTTGTGAGTTGAAACCACACAACATGGAGCAGTTTCACAGATAGTTCCTTCCTAGTTTTTATCTGGAGAGATTCAGTTTTTCCCCAGAGGCCACAGTGGGCTCCCAAGTGTCCCTTCGCAGATTTTACAAAAAAAAAGTGTTTCCAACCTGCTGAATCAAAAGAAAGGTTTAACTCTGTGAGATGACTCCACATATCACAGAGCATTTTCACAGATAGTTTCTTTCTAGTTTTTTTCAGGGGATATTGGGTTTTTCCCCTTAGGCCTCAATGAGCTCCCAAATGCCTCTTTGCAGATTCTACAAAAATAATGTTTCCAACCTGCTGAATCAAAAGAAAGGTTTACCTCTGTGAGTTAAATCCACACATCCGAAAGCATTTTCACAGGTAGCTTCAATCTAGTTGATGATATTCAGTTTTTCCTTACAGGCCTCAATGGGCTTTGAAAAGTCCTTTCACATACTCTGCAAAAAGTGTTCCTAGACTGCTGAATCATAAGAAAAGCTAAGCTCTGTGAGATGAATTGACACTTCACAAAGCAGTTTCACAGACAGCTTCCTTTTAGTTTTTTTCTGGGGATATTCAGTTTTTCCCCATTTCCCTCAATGGGCTCCCAACCGTCCATTCAAGGTTCTACAAAAAGAGGTTTAAAATCCTTCTGATTTAGAAGAAATGTGTAATTCTGTGAGATGAATTGACACATCACAAAGCAGTTTCACAGATGGCTTCTTTTTGTTTTTATTTGGGGGTATTCAGTTTTTTCTCATAGCCCTCAAAGGGCTCCCAAATTTCCCTGTGCAGATTCTATAAAAAGAGTGTTTACAACCTGCTGAATCAAAATAAAGTTGTAACTCTTTGAGACGAAGCCGCATGTCACTTAGCATCTTCATAGATAGCTTCTTTGTTATTTTTAATGGGGAATATTTGGTTTTTCCTCACAGGACTCAATAGGTTTCCAAATGTCTCTTCGCAGATTCTACAGAAAGAGTGTTTCCAACTTGCTGAATCAAAAGAAAGGTTAAACTCCTTGAGTTATATTGACACGTTGCAAAGAAGTTTCACAGATAGCTTCTTTCTGGTTTGTATCTAAGCTTTTTCTGTTTTTTCCTTAGGTCTCAATGGGCTCCCAGATGTCCCTTCACAGATACTATAAAAAGAATGTTTCCAAACTGCTGAATCAAAAGAAAGGTGTAATTATGTGAGATGAATCAACATATCACAAAGTAGTTTCACAGATAGCTTCTTTCTAGTTTTGATGTGGGGATATTCAGTCTTTCCCCATAGGCCTCAATGGGCTCCTAAATGTCCCATTGCAGATTCTACAAAAAGAGTGCAACAAACCTGCTGAATCAAGGCAAAGGTTTAACTCTGTGAGATGAATTTGCACATCATTAAATAGTTTCAGATATTACTTATTTCTAGTTTTTATATGGTGCTATCCGATTTTTCCCCCAGGCCTCAATGGGCTTCAAAAATTCCCTTAGGAGTGAACTGAACAATGAGATCACTTGGACTCAGGAAGGGGAACATCACACACCGGGGCCTATCATGGGGAGGGGGGAGGGGGGAGGGATTGTATTGGGAGTTATACCTGATGTAAATGACGAGTTGATGGGTGCAGCACACCAACATGGCACAAGTATACATATGTAACAAACCTGCACGTTATGCACATGTACCCTACAACTTAAAGTATAATAATAATAAATAAATTAAAAAAAAAATTCCCTTAGCAGATCTTACAAAAAAAGTCATTCCCAACCTGCTGAGTCAAAATAAATGTTTAACTCTGTGAGAATAATCCTCATACACCAAGCAGTTTCACAGAAAATTTCTATCTAGTTTTTACCTTGGGGTATTCTGTTTTTCCCTTTAGGCCTTAAAGAGTTTTCATATGTCCCTTTGCAGATTCTACAAAAAGAGTGTTTCCAACCTGCTGAATCAAAACAGTGGTTTAACTCTGTGAGATGAATGCACACATCACAAACAATTTCTCAGATTGCTTGTTTCTCGTATTTATCTGGAGTATTCCCTTTTACCCCATAGGCCTCAATGAGCTCCCAAATGTCTCTTCACAGATTTTACAAAAAGAGTGTTTCCATTCTGCTTAATCAAAACAATGACTTAACTCAGTAATATTTATCCACATGTCACCACATAGTTTCACAGATAGCTTCTTTCTAGTTTTTATCTATGGATATTTGGTTTTTCCACACAGGCCTCAAGGGACTCTGAAATGTCCCTTCACAGATTCTACAAAAAGAGTGTTTCTAAACTGCTGAATCAAAAAAAGGTTTAATTCTGTGAGAAGAATCCACACATCACCAAGCAGTTTCATAGATGTCTTCTTTCTAGTTTTTATCTGACAGTATTCTTTTTTCCCCATAAGCTTCAATGGGCTCTGAAAAGCACCATCACAGATTCTACAAAAACAGTGTTCCCAAACTGCTGAATCAAAAGAAAGGTTTAACTCTGTGAGATGAATCTACACATCACAAATTAGTTTCAGAGATATCCCTCTTCTACTTTTTATCTAGGGATATTTTGTTTTGCCCCATAGACCTCAATGGGCTCCCAAATGTCTCCTCACAGATTCTATAAAAAGAGTGTTTCTAACCAACTGAATTTAAAAAAGGGATAACTCTGTTAGATGAATTCACACATTACCAAGCAGTTCAACAGATATCTTCATTCTAGTTTTTATCTGTAAATATTAGGTTTTTCCCCACAGGCCTCAATGGGCTTTCAAATGCTGCTTCACAGATTCTACAAAAGAGTGTTTTCAACCTGATTTAATCAAGAAAAACTTTTAACTCTGTGAGATTACTGCCCGCATCGCAAAGCATTTTCACATACAGCTTCTTTCTAGTTTATATCTTGGGATATTCTGTATTTTTCCATAGGCCTCAATAAGCTCCCAGGTATTTCTTCACAGATTCTACAAGGAAAGCGTTTCCAACCTGCTGAAATGAAAGAAAGGTTTAACGCTGTGAGGTGAATCCACACATCACCAAGCAGTTTCATGGATAGCTTCTTTCTAGTTTATATCTGGGGATTTTCTGTTTTTCTTCCTAGATCTCAAAGGAGTCCCAAATGTCCCTCCAAAGGTTATATAAAGAGTTTTTAACCTGCTGAAATAAAAGAAAGGCTTAGTTCCATGAGATGAATCCAGACATCACCAAGGAGTTTCACAGATAGCTTCTTTATAGTGGTTAACTGGGGATATTCAGTTTTTCCCTATAAGCCTAAATGCACACCCAAAGGTCCCTTTGCAGATTCTACCAAAAGAGTATTTCTAACCGTCTTAATCAAAAACAAGATTTACCACTGTTAGATGAATCCACACATCACAAGGAAGTTTTTCAGATAGCTTCTTTCTATTTTTTTACACTGGGATATTTGGGGTATTTTCCTAGGTTTCAATGGGCTTCATAAAGTCCCTTCACAGATTCTGCAAAAGGAGGGTTTCCAACCTGCTGAATCAAAAGAAAGATTGAAAGCAATGAGATGAATTTACACATCACAAAGCAATTTCTCAGAAAGCTTCTTTTTAGTATTCATATGGGGATATTTGATTTTACCCATAGGCTCCAATGGGCTCTGAAATGTCCCTTCACAGGTCCTGCATAAAGGCCCTTTCCTTCCTGCTGAATTAAAAGAAAGTGGTAACTCTATGAGATGAATCAACACATCACAAGGTAGTTTCACAGATAGCTTCTTTCTAGATTTTATAAGGGAAAAATCAATTTTTCTCCATAGGCCTCCATCAGCTCCCAATGTCCTTTTGCAGATTCTACCAAAAGAGTGTTTCCAACCTGCAAATCAAAAGAATAGTTTAATCCTGTGAGATAAATTGACATATAGCAAACCAGTTTCACAGACAGCTTTTTTCTACTTTTTCTCAGGGGATATTGGGTTTTTCCCCTTAGGCCTCAATGGGCTCCCAAATGTCCCTTCACAGATTCTTCAAAAAGAATGTTTCCACCCTGCTGAATCAAAAGAAAGAAGTAATTCTGTGATGAATTCACATATGACAAAGCATTTTTCACAGGTAACTTCTTTCTGGGTTTTATCTGGTTGTAGTTTTCATTTTTGTATTTTCAATTTTCCTTCTAGCCCAAATGGACCCCCAAATATCCTTTCTCAGATTCTACCAAAAGAGAGTTTCCAACCAACTGAATCAAAAGAAAGGTCGAAATCTGTGAGATGAATTCATGTATTGCAAAGCAGTTTCACAGATACTTTCTTTCTAGTTTTTATCTAAGGATACTTCATTTTTCCCCATATGCCTTGATGGACTTTGAAAAGTCTCTTCACAGATTACACAAAAAAGAATGTTTCCAACCTGGTGAATCAAAAGAAAGTTTTATCTCTGTGAGGTGAATCCACGTATCGCAAAGCAGTTTCATAGAGCGCTTCTTTCTAGTTTTTATCTGGGAATATTCAGGTTTTCACCATAGGCCTCTATTAGCTCCCAAATGTCCCTTCACAGGTGGTACCAAAGAAGTGTTTCCAACCTGGTGAATCAAAAGAAAGGTTTAAATCTGGGAGATGAATTTGCATATCACCAAGCAGTTTCACAGGTAGCTTGCATTCCTTCACAGATTCTACAAAAAGAGTGTTTCCAACCTGCTGAATCTAAAGAAAAGTTTAGTACTGTGAGATGAATCCACACATCACCAAGCATTTTCATCAATAGCTCTTTTTTAGTTTTTATCTGTGGATATTTGGTTTTTCCCAATAGGCCTCAATGCACTCTAAATGTCCTTTCACAGATTCTACAAAAAGATTGTTTCAAACTTGTTGAATCAAAGGAAAAGTTTTGCTCTGTGAGATGAATCCACACATAACAAAGCAGTTTCACAGATAGATTCTTTCTAGTTTTTATCTGGGGATATTTGGTTTCTACCAATAGGCCTCAATGGAATCCCAAATGTTCCTTCACAGATTATACAAAAAGAGTGTTTCCAATCTGCTGAATCAAAAGAAAGTTTTAACTTTGTGAGATGTATCCACACTTCACCAAGAAGTTTCACCTATAGCTTCTTTCTAGTTTATACCTGGGGATATTTTGTTTTTCCCCATAAGCCTCAATGGACTCCCAAAAGTCCCTTCACAGATTGTACAAAGACTCTGTTGCCAAGCTGTTGAAACTAAAGAAAGTTTTAACTCTGGGAGATGAATCCATGCATCATCAAGGAGTTTCACAGATAGCTTCTTTCCAGTTTTTCTATGGGGATAATTGTTTTCTGCCCTTCGGTCTCTATGTGCTCCCAAATGTCCCTTTGCAGATACTACAAAAAAAGAGTTACCAACCTGCTGAATAAAAAGAAAGGTTTAACGCTGTCAGATGAATACCCACATTAGCAAGTAGTGTCACAGGTCACTTCTTTCTATTTTTTGTCTGGGGTATTCACTTTTTCCCCATAGGTCTCAATTGACTCTTAAATGTCCCCTTGCAGATTCTACAACAGGACTGTTTTCAACCTGCTGAATCAAAAGAAAGGTTTCTCTCTGTGAGATGAATGCACACATCACCTAACAGTTTCACAGATACCTTATTTCTAGTTTTTATCTTGGGATAATCTGTTTTTCCCTTAGGGCTCAATTGGCTTCAAAATGTCCCTTCACAGATTCTACAAAAAGAGTGTTTCCAGCCTTCTGAATCAAAAGAAAGTTTTAACTCTGTGATATGAATCCACACGTCTCCAAGCACATTCACAGATAGCTTCTTTCTTGTTTTCATCTTGGGATATTCGGTTTTTCTGCATAAAACTCGATTGGGCTTCCAAATTTTCTTTGCAGATTCTACAAAAATAGTGTTTCAAACCTACTGAACCAAAAGAAAGATTTAACGGTGTAAGATGAATCCACACATCCCCATGCAGTTTCACAGATAGCTCTTTTCTAGTTTTTATCTTGGGATATATGGTTTCTTCCCATATGCTTCAATGGACTCCCCAACGTCCCTTCGCATACCATAAAAAGCAAGTGTCTCTAACCTGCTGAATTAAAAGAAAGTTTTAACTCTGTGAGATGCATCCACACATCACCAAGCAGTTCCACAGATTGCTTCTTTCTGGCTTTATCTGAGGATATTTGGTTTTTACCCATGTGCATCAATAGGCTCTAAAGTGTCCCTTCGCAGATTCTATAAAAAGAGTGTTTCCAACCTGTTGAATCAAAAGAAAGGTTTAACTCCGTGACAAGAATCCACACAACACCGAGCCATTTAACAGATAATTTCTTTCTGGTTTTTATGTGGGTATAATCTGTTTCTCCCTTTCAGGCCTCAGAGGGCTCCCAAATGTCCCTTCACACATTCTACAAAACGAATCTTTTCAAACTGATGAATCAAAAGAAAGGTTGCACTCTGTAAGATGAATCCACACATTGCCAAGCATTTTCACAGATAACTTCTTTCTGATTTTTATATGGATATACTCCTTTTTTTCCCCTTAGTCCTCAAAGGGCTTCCAAATGTCCCTTCACAGATTCTACAAAAAGAGTGTTACCAACATGCCGTATCAAAAGAAAAGTTTAACTCTGTGAGATGAATACACACATCATCAAGCAGTTTATGTATTACTTCTTGCTAGTTTTTATGTGGGAATTTTTGGTTTTTCCTCATAAGCATCAATGGACTCTCAAATATCACTTCGCACATTCCACAACACTGTTTCTAACCTGAAAAATCATAAGAAACATTTAACTGTGTGAGATGAATCCACATGTCACCAAACAGCTTCACAGACCACTTCTTCCTACTTTTTATCTGTGGATATTTGATTTTTCCTCTTTAGTCTGAATGGGCTGTAAACGTCCCTTCACACATTCTACAAAATGAGTTTTTCCAACCTACTGAATCAAAAGAAAGGTTTATCTCTGTGACATGAATCCAAATTTCACCAAGCTTTCACCTATTGCTTCTTCCAGTTTTTATCTGAGGATATTTGGTGTTTCCCCATAAGCCTCAATGATCTCTCAAATGTCCCTTTGAAGATGTTACAACAGCAGTGTTTCCAACCTGCTGAATCAAAAGGAAGGCTTAACTCTGTGAGGTGAATCCACACATCACTAAGCAGTTTAACAGATATCTTATTTCTATTTTTTTTTTTTTTCCTCTAGGGATATTCAGTTTTTCCTCTTAGGTGTCAATTGGCTCTAAAATGTCCTTTTGTAGATTCTACAAAGACAGTGTTTCCAACTGCTGAATTAAAAGAAAGGTTTAACTCAGTGATACAAATTCACACATCACCAAGCAGTTTCACAGATAGCTTCTTTCTAGTTTTTATGTGGGGATATTCAGTTTCTCCCCTAGGCATCCATGAGCTCCAAAACGTCACATTGCCAATTCTACAAATAAAAGTGTCTCCAACCTGCTTAGTCAAAAGAAAGGTTTAATTCTGTGAGATGAATTCAGAGATCAACAAGCAGTTTCACAGATAATTTCTTTCTAGTTTGTATCTGTGGATATTCTGTTTTTCCCCATAGGCCTCAATGGGCTCCCTAATGTCCCTTCACAGATTATACAAAAAGAGTGTCTCCAATGTGCTGAATCAAAAGAAAGGTTTAAATCTGTGACATGAATCCACATGTCACCAGGCAGTTTCACAGATATTTTCCTTCTAGTTTTCATCTGGGGATATTCGTGATTTCCCCATAGGCCTCAACGGGCTCCCAAATGTCCCTTCACAGATTCCACAACAAAGTTTTTCCAACCTGATTAGTCAAAAGAAATCTTTAACTCTGTGTGATGAATCTCACACATCACCAAGCAGTTTCAAAGATAGCTTATTTCTAGTTTTAATCTGGGGATATTATCTATTTCTCCATACAGCCTCAATGGACTCTCAAATGTCCCCTCAGATTCTACAAAAAGAAATTTTCCAACCTGCTGAATCAAAAGTAAGGTTTAAGCCTGTGAGATGAATGAACACATAATGAAGAACTTTCACAAATACCTTATTTTTTGTTTTTATTTGCAGATATTCTTGTTTATTTCATAGGCCTCAATGGGCCCTTAAATGTCTTTTGGCAGATCCTACAAACAGACTGTTTCAAACATGCTGAATCAAAATAAAGTTTTAACTCTTTGAGATGAATCCAAACATCCCCAACCAGTTTCACATCGCTTCTTTCAGGCTTTTATCTGGGGATAGTCGCTTTTACCCTATAGGCCTCAATGGACTCCAAAATGTCTTTTCACAGATTCTATAAAAAGAGTGTTTCCAAGCAGCCGAATAAAAAGAAAGGTTTACCTCTGTGAGATGAATACACACATTACCAAGCAGTTCCTCAACTGGATTCTTTCTACTTTTTATCCAAAGCTATTTGGTTTCACCCCAAAAGCCTTAGTGGGCTCCCAAAAGTCCTTTTGCAAAGTCTACAAAAAGAGTGCTTCCAACTCCTGAATCAAAATAAAGGTTTGACACTGTGAGATGAATCCACACATCACCAAGCCGTTTCACAGAAAACTTCATATTACTTTTTATCTGGAGATATTCCGCTTTTCCATAGGCCTCAATGGGCTCAAAAATGTCCCTTCTTAGATTCTACGAAAAGAATGTTTTCAACCTGATGAATCAAAAGAAAGTTTTAACTCTGTGAGATGAATCTACTCATCAAGAAGCAGTTTTGTGGATGGCTTCTTTCTAGTTTTTATTTGGAGATATTTGCTTTTCCCCTTTAAACCTCAATGAACTCCGAAGTATCCCTTTGAATATTTTACTGAAAGAGTGTTTCCAAACTGCTTAATCAAAAGAAAGGTTTAACTCTGAGAGATGAATCCACACATCACCAAGCGGTTTCATGGACAGCTTCCTCCTAGTTTTTATCGGGATATTCACGTTTTTTCCCACAGGCCTCAATAAATTTTGAAATGTCCCTTTGCAGATCTCCAAAAAGAGTGCTTTTAACCTGCTGAATTGAAAGAAAAGTTTGACTCTGTGAGATGAATCCATATATCACCAACGAGTTTCACATGTAGGTTCCTTCTACATTTATCTGGAAATACTAGGTGTTTTCCCTTCAGCCTCAATAAGCTGCCAAATGTCCCTTTGCAGATTATACAAAAAGAGTGTTTCAAAGCCTGCTGAATCAAAGGAAAGGTTTAACTCTGTGAGATGTATTCACGCATCACCAAGCAGTTTCACAGATACCTTCTTTCTTGTTTTTATCTGGGAATATTTGCTTTTACAATAGGCCTCAGTATACTCTCAAATGTCTTTTCACAGAGTATGCAAAAAGAGTGCTTTTAACCTACTGAATCAAAAGAAAGTTTGAGCTCTTTGAGATGAATCCATACATCACCAAGAAGTTACATAGGTAGCTTCTTTCTACTTTTTATCTAGAAATATTCAGTTGTTCTGATATGCCTCAATAAGCTCCTAAATTTCTCTTCATAGATTCTACAGAAAGAGTGTTTCCAACCTGTGGAATCAAAAGAAAGCTTCAACTCTGAGATGTATCTACACATCAGCAAGAAGTTTCACAGGTAGATTCTTTCCACTATTTATCTGGGGATATTCAGTTTTTTTCCATAAGCCTCAATGGGCTCATGAATTTCCCTTCACAGATTCTACAAAAAAGGTGTTTCCAACCTGCTGAATCAAAAGAAAGTTTACCTCTGTGAGATGAATCCACACATCACCTAGAAGTTTCACAGATAACTTCTTTCTAGTTTTTATCTGGGGATATTTGCTTTTTACCCATAGTCTTCAATGGGTTCTCAAATATCCCTTGGCAGATTCTACAAAAAGAGTGTCCAACCTAATGAATCAAAAGAAAGGTTTTATTCTGTGAGATGAATTGAAACATCATCAAGCACTTTCACAGGTAGTTTCTTTGTACTTTTATCATGGGAGATTCAATTTTTCCCCCTAGGCCTCATTGGGCTCCGAAATGTTGCTTCATAGATTCTATGAAAAAAAATGTTTACCACCTGCTGAACCAATAGAAATATATAGATCTATGGGATGAATCCACATATCACCCAGCAGTTTCACAGGTAGTTTCTTTCTAGTTTTTATCTGGGGATATTTGGTCTTGCCCCACAGGACTCAAAGGTCCCTCAAATGTCCCTTCTAGTTTTTATCTGGGGATATTTGGTCTTGCCCCACAGGACTCAAAGGTCCCTCAAATGTCCCTTCTAGTTTTTATCTGGGGATATTTGGTCTTACCCCACAGGACTCAAAGGTCCCTCAAATGTCCCTTCACAGATGCTACAAAAAACGTGTTGCCAACTTCTGAATCAAAAGAAAGGTTTAATTCTTTGAGATGAATCCACACATCACTAAGCAGTTTCTTTCTAGCTTTTGTCTGAAGATGTTCTGCTTTTTTTTATAGGCCTTAATAAGCTCCCAAATATCCCTTCACAGATTCTACAAAAACAGTGTTTCCAACTGATTGAGTCACAAGAAAGGTTTAACCCTGTGATACGAATCCGCACATCACCCACCAGTTTCACAGATAGCTTCTTGCTTGTTTGTATCTGCAGATATTTGCTTTATTTTAAAGGCCTCCAAGAACTCTTAAATTCCCTTTGCAAATTCTACAAAAAGAGTGTTTCAAACCTATTATATCAAAAGAAAGGTTTAACTCTGTGAGATGAATCCACATATTACAATCAGTTTCACAAGTCGCTTATTTGTATTTTTTATCTGGGGATCATAGACCACAATGTGCCTCAAAATGCCCCTTCACAGATTAAACAAAAAGACTGTTTCCAATCTGTTGAATTGAAACAAAGGTTTAACTGTGTAAGATGAGTTCATACATCAAAAAGCAGTTTCACTGATAGATTCTTTCTAGTTTCTATCTGGGGATATTTTGGTTTTCCCGATAGGCCACTACAAGCTCTAATATGTTCCTTTACAGATTCTACAAAAAGGGTGTTTCCAACCTGCTGGATCAAGAGAAATATTTACCTCTATGAGATGAATTGGCACATAACCAAGCAGTTTAACAGATAGCTTCTTTGTCATTTTTATCTGGGGATATTCAGTTTTAATTCATAGGCCTCAATGGGCACCCAAAAGTCCATTATTAAATTCTATAAAAAGAGTGTTCCAACCTGCTGAATCAACAGTCCCTTCACAGATACCACAAAAAGAATATTTCCAAAATTCTCAATCAAAACAAAGTTTTAACTCTGTGAGGCGAATCTACACATCACATAACAGTTTAACTGATAGCACCTTCCTAGTTTTTAGCTGAGGATATTCGATTTTTTCTTATAGAGCTCAAAGGGCTCGGAATAGTCCCTTTGCATATGGTACAAAAACAGTGTTCCCAACCAGCTGAATCAAAACAAGGTTTAACTCTGTGAGATGTATCCACACATCACACAACAGTTTCACAGATAACTTCTTTCTAGTTTTATCTGTGAATATTTGGTTTATCCCCAATAGACGTCAATGGGCTCCGAAACGTCCCTTCGCAGATTCTACAAAAGGAGTGTTTCCAACCTGCAGAATCCAAAGAAAGGTTTAACTCTGAGACATTAACCCACACATCACAAAGCAGTTTCACATATAGTTTCTCTCTACTTGTTACATGGGAATATTCAGTTTTTTCCCATAGGACTCACAGGGATCACAAGTGTCCCGTCGCATATGCCACAAAAAGTGTGTTTCCAACCAGCTGAATTTTAAAAAAAGTTTTAACTCTGTGAGATCAATCCACACATCACAAACCAGTTTCTCAGAGAGTCTCTTTCCCATTTATATGTGGGATTATTCAGTTTTTCCTTATATGACACAATGGACTCACAAATGTCCCTTCACATATTTGACAAAAATGTGTTCCCAACCTGCTGAATCAAAAAAAAAAGGTTTCACTCTGAAAGATGAATTCACACATCACAAACAGCTTGAAAGATAGCTTCATTCTAGTTTTTATCTGGGGATATTTGATTTTTCCCCATAGTCCTCAATGTGTTCTCAAATGTCCCTTTGCGGAATCTACAAAATTAATGTTTCCAACCTGCTGATCAAAAGAAAGTTTTAACTCTGCAAGTGAATCCACACATCACAAAGTAGTTAACAGACAGCTTCCTTCTAGTTTTTATCTGGAAATTTTCAGTTTTTCCACACAGGCCTGAATAGGCTCACAAATGTACCCTCACAGACGCTACCAAAAGAGTGTTTCCAACCATGTGAATGAAAAGAAAAGATTAACTCTTTGAGATGAATCCACCCATTCCAAAACAGTTTCACAGATAGCTTCTTTCTAGTTTTTATCTGGCAGTATTACGTTTTTTTCCCCATAGGCCTCAATGGGCTCCCAAATGTCCCTTTGCACATTCTACAAAATGAGTGTGTGCAACTTTCTGAATCAAAAGAAAGGTTTTACTCTGTGAGATGAATAAACACATTATCAAGCAGTTTCAGAGACAGCTTTTTCTGTATTTTACCTGGAGATATTCGGTTTTTCCCCATAACCCTAAAAAAGTTCTCACATGTGCATTCAGAGATTCTACAAAAAAGAGTTTCCAACCTGCTGAATCAAAAAAAAAGGTTTAAGTCTGTGAGATGAATCCACACATCACCAAGCAATTTCAAAAATAGCTTTTTTATAAATTTTATCTGGGGATATTCGTTTTTTTACCCAAAGGTCAATAAGGGCTCCCAAATGTCCATTGGTAGATGAAACAGATGACTGTTTCTAACCTGTTTAATCAAAACAAATGTTTAACTCTGTGAGATGAATTCACCCATCACAAAGCAATTTCACAGCTAGCTTCTTTCTAGGTTTTATCTGGGGATATTCGTTTTTTTCCCCCATAGACCTTAATGGGCTCCCAAATATCCCTTCACAGATTCTACAAAACAGTGTTTCCTACGTACTGAATCAAAAGAAAGATGTAACTCTGTAGTATGAATCCACACATCACAAAGCAATTCTTCAGAAAGCTACCTTCTAGTTTTTATCTGGGGATATTTTCCCTTAGGCTTCAATGGACTCCAAAATGTCCATTCACAGATTCTACAAAAAGAGTATTTCCAACCTGCTGAATCAAAAAACACGTTTACTTCTGTGAGATGAATCAACACATCACCAAGTATTTTCACAGATAGTTTCTTCTAAATTTTTATCTGGAAATATTCAATTTTACCCAAAGAGACTCAATCGGCTCACAAATGTCCCTTCTCACATTCTACAATAAGAGTGTTTCTGAATTGCTAAATAAAAACACAACTTAAACTCTGTGGGATGAATCTACAAATCACCAGCAGTTTCACAGATAGCTTGTTTCTAGTTTTTATTTGGGGATAATCTGTTTTTCCTCACAGAACTCAAAGGGCTCCCAAATGTCCCTTCACCAATCTACAAAAACAGTGTTTCCAACCTGTTGCATCAAAAGAGAAGTTTAACCCTATGGGATGAATCCACAGTTCACAAAGCATTTTCACAGGTGGCTTCTATCTAGTTTTTATCTGGGGATATTGGATTTTTCCCCATAGGTCTCAAAGGACTCCAAAATATCCCTTCACAAATTCTACGAAATGAGAGTTTCCAACCTGCTGAATAAAAAGAAAGGTTAAACTCTGAGAGATTATTCCACTGATCAAGAAGTAGCTTCACAGATACCTTATTTATAGTTTTTATCTGGGGATATTCTGTATTACCCCCAGGCCTACATAGACTCCAAAATGTCCCTTCGCAGATTCTCCAAAAAGTGTATTTCCAACCTGCTGAATCAAAACAGAGATTTAACTCTGTGAGATGAATCCTCAAATCAGCAAGAAGTTTCACAGATAGCTTCTTTCTAAATTTTACCTGGGGATAATCTGGTTTTCTTCACAGACCTCAATGGGCTGAAAAATGTCCCTTTGCAGACTCTACAAAGTCAGTGTTTCCAACTGGATGAATCAAAAAAAAGGTTTAATTCTCTGAGATGAATCCACAATCACCAAGCAGTTTCACAGATACCATTTTTCTAGTTTTTATTTGGGGACTTTCTGTTTAATCACATAGAACTCTATGGGCTGAACAAATGTCCCTTTACAGATTCTACAGAAAGAGTGTCTTCAACCTGTTGAATTGAAAGAAAGTTTTAACCATATGAGATGAATCCACACATCATGAATCAGTTTCACTGATAGCTTCCACCTAGTTTTTATCTAGAAATACTCGGTTTTTCCCCATAGGCCTCAATGGGCTCCCAAATGTCACTTCATGGATTCTACTGAAAGAGTATTTCCAAACTGCTGAGTCAAAAGAAAGGTTTAACTATGAGATGAATCCACACATCACCAAGAAGATTTACAAATAGCTTTTTTTCTAGTTTTTATCTGGGGATATTTGTGTTTTTTTTTTTCAATAGACCACAAAGAGCTTCCAAATGTCACTTCACAGATTCTACAAAAAGAGTGTTTTCAACCTGCTGATCAAAAAGAAAGTTTCAACTCTGTGAGACAAATACACACATCACCAATCAGTTTTACTGATAGCTTCTTTCTAAGTTCTATCTGGAAATATTTGGTTTTTCCCCACAGGCCATAACGGGTTCCCAAATGACCCTTGGCAGATTCTACAAAAAGTGTTTCCAACCTACTGAATCAAAAGAGAGGTTTAACTCTGCCATATGATACACGCATAACCAAGCAATTTCATAATAGCTTCTTTCTAGTTTTTACTGGAGATATTTGGTTTTTCCCCTTAAGTCTTTATGGGATCCCAAAGTCCCTTCACATATTCTATAAAAGGAGTGTTTCCAATCTGCTGAATGATAAGAAAGATTTTACACTGTCAGATGCATCCACACATTGTCAAGCAGTTTCACAGATATCTTCTTTCTCGTTTTTATCTGGGGATATTCCGTTTTCACCACAGGCCTCAAAAGGCTCCCCAGTGTCCCTTTGCAGACTCTACAAAAAGTGTTTTCAACCTGCTTAAGCAAAGAAAAAAGGTTGAAATCTCTAAGATGAATGTGTACATTAACAAGCAGTTTCACAGATATATACTTTCTATAGCTTTTTTTTTTTTTTTTCCTGGGGATATTCGTTTTTTCCCCATAGGCCTCAAGGTCTCCCAAATGTTTCTTTGCAGATTCTACAAAAAGCGTGCTTCCAGTCTACTGAATAAAAATAAAGGTTTAATTCGGTCAGATGAATTCACTCATTGCAAAGCAGTTTCACAAATAACTTCATTATGGTTTTTGTCTCTGGATATTTGGATTTTCCCCATAGGCCTCAATGGGCTCCTAAAGGTCTCTTCACAGATTCTATAAAAACCATTGTTCCAACCTCCTGAATCAAAAGAAAGTTTAACTCTGTGAGATGAATCCACACATCAAAAAGCAGTTTCACAGGTAGCTTCATTACACTTTTTTATCTCAGGATATTCAGTTTTTCCCTGTAGGCATCAATGAATTCCCAAATGTCCCTGTACAGATATTACAAAAAGAGTGTTTTCAACCTGCTGAAGCAATAGAAAGATTTAGCTTTGTGAGATGAATCCACACACAAAAAAGCAGTTTCACAGATAGCTTCTTTCTAGGATTTATGGGGGATATTCCTTTTTTTCCCCCCATAGGACTCAATGGGCTTGCAAATGTCATTTCTCAATTTCTAAAAAAGTGTTTCCTACCTGCTGAATCAAAAGAAATATTTAACACTGTGAGATGAGTTCACACATCACAAAGCAGTTTCAAAGATAGCTTCTTTCTAGTTTTTACCTGGGGATATTGTGTTTTTTTTCCCATAGGTCAATATGTGCTCCCAAATGTCCATTGGCACATTCTACAAATGATTGTTTCTATCCTGCTGAATCAAAATAAAAATTCAACTCTGTGAGATTAATCCACACATCACGAAGCAATTTCACAGATAGCTTCTTTCTAGGTTTTGTCTGGGGATATTTATTTTTTTTCCCATAGACCTCAATGGGCTCCAAATGTCTCTTTGCAGATTCTACAAAAACAGTGTTTCCAACCTGCTGAAGCAAAAGAAAGATTTATATGTGTGAGATGAATCCACACATCACAAGGCAGTTTCACAGATAGCTTTCTTCTAGTTTTTATCTGGGAATATTCATTTTTTTCCCTTAGGCCTCAATGAGCTCCCAAATGTCCATTTGCAGATTCTACAAAAAGAGTTTTTCCAACCTGACGAATCAAAAGAAAGGTGAAACTGTGTGAAATGAATATACACAAAACAAGTCAGTTTCACATGTAACTTCTGTCTAGTTTCTATCCGGGGATATTTGGTTAATCCACATAGGCTTCAGTGGGCCACAAAATATGCCTTGGCATTGTCTAAATAGTGTTTTCAACCTTCTGAATCAAAAGAAAGTTTTAATTTCATGAGATGAATACACATATGATGAAGCTCTTTCACATATAGCTTCCTTCTAGTTTTTAAGTGGGAATATTCTGTTTTTTTTTTTACCCCATAGGCCTCAATGAGTTCCCAAATGTCCCTTTGCAGATTAAACAAATAAAGTGTTCCCAACCTGATGAATCAAAAGAAAGGTTTACCTCTGTGATATGAATCCACACATCATCAAGCAGTTTCACACATTACTTCTATCTAGTTTGTGTCTGGGGATTTTCCATTTTTTTCTTTTTTTTGTTTTATTTATTTATTTATTTATTTATTTATTTATTTATTTATTTTTAATCAGGCCTCAATGGGCTCCAAAATGTCTCTTCACAGATTCTACAAAAAAGTGTTTCCAACCTGCTGAATCAAAATAAATTTTTATTTCTGTGAGATAAATCCACACATCAGCAAGTGGTTTCACAGATACCTTCTTTCCACTTTTTATCTGGTGATATTCATTTTTTTCCCCCATAGGCCTCAATGGGCTCTCAAATTTCATTTTATATGTTCTACAAAAATAGTATTTCCAACCTGCTTGATAAAAAGAAAGTTGTAACTCTGTGAGACGAATTCATACATCACAAGACAGTCTCACAGATACCTTCTTTTTAGTTTCAATTTGTGGAAATTTGGTTTTTCTCCATAGGCCCCAATGAGCTCCCTAATGCCCCTTTGAAGATTCTGCAAAAAGAGTGTTTGCTACCTGCTGAATCAAAAGAAACTTTTAACTCTGAGAGATGAATCCACACATCACAAAAGAGTTTCACAGATAGCTTCTTTCTAGTTTTTATCTGGGAATATTCAATTTTTCTCCATAGGCCTCTGTAAGCCCCTAAAAAGACCCTTTGCAGATTCAACAAAAACGGTTTTCCCAACCTGTTAAATCAAAAGAAAAGTTAAACATTGTGGGATGAATCTGCACATCACCAACCAGTTTCACAGATAGCTTCTTTTTGTTTATATCGGACAATATTCAGTTTCTGCCTAATGCTCCAATAGGCTCTTAAATGTCCTATGCAGATTCTTCAAAAAAAAAGTCTTTCCAACCTGCTGAATAAAAAGAAAGATTTACCTCATCCAGACTCCACATTTTACAGCTGGGTAAACTAAGACTGAGATAAATCATACAGCCAACAAGTACCTTACTTGAGACTAGAATCCAGATCTCTTAACCTTAAAAGATCTCAAAAGCTTCTTTTGGGAGTTAATTACTTCACTGGTAAATGAGCACAATACTCTGAAAGTCACTTAGGGGGCTACAGATTGGTAAAATGTTTTCTAAAAGACTACAGTTTCATTGAGGACTTACATACATAAACTGTTGAGTAAAAATCTAAGATCATCATTGATGGAAGTATCAAAAATCATCATAGGAGTAAGGTATACTGTAGTGAATCTATTTCACCGCTAGCACTGATGATTTCAAGTTCATTACATGTTACTAGGAACCCCTTTTATAGAGGATGCTGTGTGTACTGTCTACATTTCACCTTCAGGAGTGAGATACTTAATACCCCAACTGCCAGGAGTGTGGACTGCAGATAATTTACAGCTAAATCCTTCTCCAGAATTTTTTTTGGCCAAAGAAAACTTCCTTGCCTATGGTTATGCCACCTTCCTAAGGGCAGCCCACACTCAATGATCAGTCAGTGTAGGGCTTAGCTCCCTTGTCTGAATTTGAGACAACGCTTAAAGGTCACTACAGCTTCAGAGGTCCCCATAGGATTGGCTAGTAGCTCTCTTCTCGGTGCACTGCAGTTCAGAGTTTTCACTCTGGCCAATGCTGCTCCTCTCAGTTGTTGTTCCTGAGTGTGTACCCCAGTAAACCTCCTGCATGAACATCTACATCTAAAGATGTGTTTCCAGGGAACCTGACCTATGAAAAATACCTCTTATTTATCCTAAAATTTAAAAAGTCAAACTACGGATCCACAGATTCAAGAAGCTCTGTAAGTCCTGAGCAAAAGAAACAAAGAAAACCACACCAAAAAACATCAAAAATCATCACATTGTTGGAAACTAGTAATAGAGATAAAATTTTAAAATAAAGCAAAGGAGGGTGGGGGTGGGAGGAGCTATATTACATAGAGAGGAACAAAACTTAGAGTTACAACAGATTCCCCATCTGAAACAGTGCAAGTCAGTAGATGGTGGAGTCACATCTTTAAACAACTGAAAGGAAAAAACCTGTCAGTATAGAGTTCTGTACAGAGTTAAAATGTCTTTTTACAAAAGAGGGCAAAATAAAGGGTTAAAAAAAAAAGATTTAACTCTGTGAGGTGAATCCACACATGACCAAGCAGTTTCACAGATAGCTTCTTTCTAGTTTATATCAGAGAATATTTGCTTTTCCCCATAGACCTCAATGGGTTCCTAAATGTCCCTTGTCAAATTTTACAAAAAGAGCATTCCAACCTGGTGAATCAAAAGAAAAATTTATATCTGTGAAATGAGTCCACCCATCACCAAGCAGTTTCACTGATGGTTTCTTCCTAGTTTTTATCTGGGGATATTCTCTTTTTTCCCTAAGGCCTTAATGAGATCCCAAATGTCCCTTCACAGATCCTACAAACAGTATATTTCCAACCTGTGGAATACAAAGAAATATTTAACTCTTAGAAATGAATTCACACATCCCCAAGTAGTTTCACAGATAGATTTTTTCTCGGTTTTATTTGGGGATATTCTGTTATTTGTAATAGGCATAAATGGGCTCCAAAGTGTCCCTTTGCAAATTCTACAAAAACAGTGTTCTAACCTGCTGAGTAAAAAGAAAGGTTTCACATGTGAGATGAATCCACACATCAGCAAGAAATTTAACAAATAGTTTCTTTCTAGTTTTTATCTGGGGATATTCAGTTTTTCCCCAGAGGCCATGATGGTGTCCCAAATGTACATTGAGTCTACAAACACAGTGTTTTCAACCTGCTGAATCTAAAAAATGGTTTAACTCTGTGTAATGAATCCACATATCACCAAGCAGTTTAAAAGATAGCTTTATCTAGTTTTTATCTGAGGATATTCAATCTTCCCCATAGTCCTCAATAAACTCCCAAGTGTTCCCTTATAGATTCTACAAAAAGAGTGTTTCCAATCTGCTGTTTCAAAAGATAGGTTTAACTATGTGAGATGAATCCACACACAACCAAGCAGCTTCACAGATCGCTTCTTTCTAGTTTTTAGCTGGGAATAGGCTCTTTTCCCCCTAGTACTCAATAGGCTCCAATATCCCTTCACAGATTCTACAAAAAGAGTGTTTAAAACCTGCTATATTGAAAGAAAGGTTTAACTATGTGACATGAATCCACACATCTCCAAGCAGTTTCACAGAGAGCTTCTTCTTAGTTTTTATCTGGGGATATTCATTTTTAGCCATAAGACTAAATGAGTTCAAAATATCCCTTTGCAGCTTCTATGAAAAGAGTGTTTTCAACCTGCTGAATCAAAAGAAACGTTTAACTCTGTGAGGCGAATCAACACATCACCAAGCTTCACAGATTGTTTCTTCATAGTTCTTTTCTGGAGATATTCACTTGTTCTGCATCATTTTCAGTGGGCTCCCAAATGTCCCTTCGCAGATTCTACAAAAACAGTGTCTCCCACCTGCTGAATCAAAAGAAAGGTGTAACTCTGTGAGATGAATCCATAAATCACTAAGCAGTTTCACAGATTGTTTCTTTCTAGTTTTTATCTGGAAACATTCAATTTTCCCCATAGGCCTCAATGGACTCCCAAATGTCATTTCCAAGACTCCACAAAAAGAGGGTTTCCAAACTGCTGAATCAAAGGAAATGTTTATCTCTGTGGGATGAATCCAAACATCACAAAGTACTTTTACAGATAGCTTTTTTTCTAGTTTTTATCTGGGGATAAATGGATTTTTCCCATAGGTCTCAATGGACTTCTAAATGTCCCTTTGAAACAAAAAGAGGGTTTCCAACCTGCTGAATCAAAAGAAATGTTTAACTGTGAGATGAATCTACACATTACCAAACAGTTTCACAGCTAGGTTCCTTCTGGGTTTCATCTTGGGATACTCAGGATTCTTCCATAAGCCTCAATGGGCTCCTAAATGTACCTTCAGAGATTGTACAAAAAGAGTGTTTCCAACCTGCTGAATTAAAAGAAAGGTTTATTCACTGAGATGAGTCCACACATCAAAAAACAGTTTCACAGATAGCTTCCCTCTAGTGTTTATCTGGGGATATTTGATTTTGCCCATATGGCCTCAATGGACTCCAAAATGTCTCTTCGGGGATTCCACAAAAGGAGTGTTTCCAACCTGCAGAATCAAAAGAAAGGTTGAAAGGTTGAACTCTGTGAGATTAATCCACACATCGCCAAGCAGTTTCACAGAGAGCTTCTTTCTAGTCTTTATCTGGGGTTACTGGGTTTCTCCCCAGAGGCCTCAATATGATCCCAAATGTCCCTTCACAGATTCTAAAACAGTGTTTCCAACCTGTTGAATCAAAAGAAAGCCTTCTCTGTGAGATGAATCTACACATCACAAAGCAGTTTCACAGATAGTTTCTTTCTACTATTTAGCTGGGAAATTTTGTTTTGCCCAATATGCCTCAATGGGTTCCCAAATATCCCTCACAGATTCTACACACACAAACAACAATAATAAAATAAAAAATAAAAAAAAGTTTCCAACCTGCTGAATCCAAAGAAGGGCTTAACTTTGTGAGGTGAATCCACACATAACCAAGCAGTTTCACAGATAGTTTATTTCTAGTTTTTATCTAGGGAGATCTCGTTTTTTCTCCATAGGCCTCAATGGGCTCCCAAATGTCCCTTTGCAGATTCACAAAAAGAGTGTTTCCAACCTGCTAAATCAAAATAAAGGTGTAACTCTGTGGGATGAATCCACATATCACAAAGCAGTTTCACAGATATATTCTTTCTAGTTTTTATCAGGAGATATTCTGTTATTTCCTATAGGCCTCAAAGGGTTCCCAAATGTCTCTTGACAAATTCTACAAAAGAGTATTTCCAAACTGTTGCATCAAAAGAAAGGTTTGACTCTGTTAGATGAATCCACATATTACAAAGTAGTTTCCCTGATAGCTTCTTTCCAGTTGTTATCTGGGGATACTTGCTCTTTCCCCATACACCACGATAGGGTCTCAAATGCTCCTTCACAGATTCTACAACAAAAAGATTTCCAACGTGATGAATGAAAAGAAAGCTTTAATTCTTTGAGTTGAATCCACACATCAGAAAGCAGTTTCACACATTGCTGCTTTGTAGTTCTCATCTGGGGATATTCTATTTTTCCCTATAGGTGTCAGTGGGCTCTAAAATGTCTTCTCACAGATTCTAGAAAAAGACTGTTTCCAACCTTCTGAATCACAAGAAAGATTTAACTCTGTTCAATGAATCCACACAACACAAAGAAGTTTCACAGATAGCTTCTTTCTAGTTTTTATCTTGGGATATTCTGTTTTTCCCATAGGCCTCAATGGTCTCTCAAATGCCCCTTTGTAGATTCTACAAAAAGAGAATCTCCACGTGTTGAATTGAAAGAAAGGTTTGACTTTGTGAGATGAAACCTCACTTCAAAAAGAAGTTTCACAAATACTTTCTTTGTAGTATTTCTCTGGGGATATTTGTTTTTTTTCAATAGGGCCCTATGGGCTCCCAAAATCCCATCACAGATTCTACATAAGAGTGTTTCAAACCAGCTAAATCAAATGAAAGTCTTCACTCTGTTAGATGAATCCTCACGTCACAAAGCAGTTTCACAGATAGCTTCTTTGTGGTTTTCATCTGGGGATGTTCGGTTTTGTTCCATGGGCCACATCAGGCTCCTAAATATCCTCTCACAGATTCTAAAAAAAGAGTATTTCCGACCTGATGAATAAAAAAAAAATGTTTTAACTCTATGAGATGAATTCACACATCACCAAACAGTTTCACAAATACCTTCTTTATAGTTTTTATCTGGGGATATTCGTTTTTTCCTTATTGGCCTCAATGGGCTTTCAAATGATTCTTCGCAGATTATAGAAAAACAATTTTTCCAAACTGCTGTGTCAAAAGAAAGGTTTAATTCTGTGAGATGAATGCACACATCACAAAGAAGTTTCACAGATAGCTTCTTTCTACTTTTTATGTGGGGATATTCAGTTTTTTCCATTAGACCTCAATGCAATCTCAAATGTCCCTTCACATATTCTACAAAAAGAGTGTCTCCAACCTACTGAATCAGAAAAATGTCTTAACTCTATGAGATGTATCCAGCCATAACTGGGCAATTTCACAAATACTCTCTTTGTAGTTTTTATCTGGGAATATTCTGTTTTACCTCATAGGCTCCAATGGACTCCCAAATATCTCTTCATAGATTCTACAAAAAAGTGTTTCCAAATTTTTGAATCAAAATAAAGTTTCAACTGTGAGATGAATCTACAGAACACAAAGCAGTTTCACAGATACTTTCGAATTTTTATCTGCGGATACTTGTTTTTTCCCATTGGCCTCAATGGGCTCCCAAATCTTTCTTCACAGATTCTTGAAAAAGTTTTTCCAAACTGCTGAGTCAAAAGAAAAGTTTATCTTTGTGAAATGAATCCACACATCCAAAACAGTTTCACAGATAGCTTCTTTCTAGTTTTTATGTGTGGATATTCCCTTTTTCTCCAGAGACCTCAATGCGATACCAAATGTACCTTCACATATTCTACAAAAAGAGTTTCCAAACTGCAGCATCAAAGGAAAGGTTTTACCCTGTGAGATGAATCCACACATCACAAAGCAGTTTCACAGGTAGTTTCCTTTTAGTTTTTTTCTTGGGATATTCTGTTTTCCCCATAGACATCAATGAGCTCTCAAATGTCCCTTTGCAGATTTTACAAAAAGTGTTCCCAACAGAAAGGTTTAACTCTGTGTGATGAATCCTCACATCACAAGGCAATTTCATAGATAGGTTTTCTAGTTTTTATCTGGGGATATTCAGTTTTTCCCATAGGCCCCAATGGTCTGGGCTCTCAAATGTCTCTTCATGAATTCTACAAAAAGACTGTTTCCAACCTGCTGTATTAGAATAAAGTTTAACTCTGGGAGATAAATGCACACATCACATAGCAGTTTCACAGATAGCTTCTTTCTAGTTTTTATCTGGAGATATTTATTTTTCCCTATATGTCACAATATGCTCCAAAATGACCATTTACTGATTCTACAAAAAGAGTGTTTCAAACCTGATGAATAAAAACAAAGGTTAAACTTTGTGAGTTTAATCCACAGATTGGGTTAAAACTTGGCAAAGAATTAAAACAAGCAAGTAGAAAGGGTAAAGTCATCCCACTTACAGTATGGAATGATTGGACAATTATTAAAGCAGCATTAGAACAGTTTCAAACAGGAGAAGAGAGCGTTTCAGTTTCTGATGCCCCTGAAAGATGTGAAATAGATTGTGAAGAAGAGGCTGGGACAGAATCTCAGAAAGGAACAGAAAGTTCACATTCTAAATATGTAGCAGAATCTGTAATGGCTCGTTCAACACAAAATGTTGACTACAATCAATTACAGGAGGCAATATATCATGAAACATTAAAATTGGAAGGAAAAGGTCCAAAACCATTGTGGCCATCAGGACTAAAGCCACGATGGCCACCTCCTCCTGAGCCGAATGAGTGCTGCGGGAGGGAGCCTGAAACTCAGCTGGCCACGTCTCGGCTCTCCACGCTCATTATTGCCCAAACTGCAGTTCACTACGGTGAAGGGGCAATTCAGACTCACCCTGCAGTGTCCTGTCTGGGTCGAACAGTGGCCACTCCCTAAAGAAAAGTTGGGGGTGCTACAAAAAATAATCAAAGGAACAGTTAGAAAAGGGACATATTAAGCCTTCATTCTCGCCTTGTAATTCTCCTGTTCTTGTAATTCAGAAAAAAATCCCACAGATCGCTTATGTTAACTGATTTAAGAGACATAAACACTGTAATTCAACCCATGAGGGTTCTCCAACCAGGGTTGCCCTCCCTAGTCATGATCCCAAAGGACTGACCTTTAATTATAATTGGTCTGAAGGATTGCTTTTTCATCACTCCTTTGATGGAACAGGATTTTATAAATTTGCTTTTACTATACCAGCTATAAATAATAAGGAATCAGCCACCAGGTTTCAGTGGAAAGTGTTACCTCAGGGACCGTTTAATAGTCCAACTATTTGTCAGACTTTCATAGGTCAAGCTATTCAACCAGTTAGAGACAAGTTTTCAAACTTTTATCATTCATTATGCTGATGATATTTTGTGTGCTGCAGAAATGAGAGACAAATTAATTGATTGTTACACATTTCTATAAGCAGAGGTTGCCAATGCAGGACTGACGTTAGCATCTGATAAGTTTCAAAACTCTACTCCTTTTCATTGTTTAGGGATGCAGGTAGAAAATAGAAAAATTAAACCACAAAATACAGAAATAAGAAAAGACACATTAAAAACATTAAATGACTCTCAAAAATTGTTAGGAGATATTAATTGGATTTGGCCAACTCTAGGCATACCTATACCTACTTATGCCATGTCAAATTTGTTCTCTATCTTAAGAGGGGACTTGAACTTAATTAGTAAAAAAATATTAACCCCAGAGGTAGCAAAATAAATTGAATTAGTTGAAGAAAAATTTCGGTCAGCACAAATAAATAGAATAGATCCCTTAGCCACACTCCAACTTTTGATTTTTGCTATTGCATATTCTCCAACAGGCATCATTGTTCAAAATACTGATCTGGTGGAGTGGTCATTCCTTCCTCACAGTATGATTAAGACTTTTACATTGTACTTGGATCAAATAGCTACATTAATTGGTCAGACAAGATTATGAATAATAAAATTATGTGGAAATGACCCAAACAAAATCATTGTTCCTTTAAACAAGGAACAAGTTGGACAAGCCTATAACAATTCTGGTACATGGCAGACTGCTCTTGCTGATTTTGTGGAAATTATTGACGATCATTACCCAAAAACAAAAATATTCCAGTTAAAATTACCCAACATAAACCTTTAGAAAATGCCCTGATGGTGTTTATAATGAGTCTGAGCATCACTGGGACATGGTTAGATGCCATCTGCAGGGAAGAGAAGATAATCCTACTATAGACATTTCCAAATTAAAAGAACAAATTTTCAAATCATCAAAAGCACATTTAAATTTGGTACCAGGAACTGAGGCAATTGTGAGAGTTGTTGATGGCCTCGCAAGTCTTCACTCTGTCACTTCAGTTAAGACCATCGGGAATTCCACGATTGTAAATTTTGTATTAATTCCTGTGTGCCTGTTCTGTCTGTTGTTAGTCTGCATGTGTACCCAGCAGCTCTGAAGAGAGAGCGAACATCGAGAATGGGCCATGATGACGATGGTGTTTTTATCAAAAAGAAAAGGGGGAAATGTGGTGGAAAGAAAGAGAGATCAGATTGTTTCTGTGTCTGTGTAGAAAAAGGAAGACATAAGAGACTCCATTTTGATCTGTACTAAGAAAAATTCTTCTGCCTTGAGATGCTGTTAATCTGTAACCCTAGCCCCAACCCTGTGCTCTCAGAAACATGTGCTGTGCTGATTCAAGGTTTAATGGATTTAGAGCTGTGCAGGGTATGCTTTGTTAAAAGTGTGTTTGCAGACAGTATGCTTGGTAGAAGTCATCACCATTCTCCAGTCTCGAGTACCCAGGAACACAATGCACTGTGGAAGGCTGCAGGGACTTCTGCCCAAGAAAGCCTGGGTATTGTCCAATGTTTCCCCCACAATGAAACAGCATGCGATATGGCCTCGTGGGAAGGGAAAGACCTAACCGTCCCCAGCCTGACATCCATACAGGGTCTGTGCTGAGGAGGATTAGTGAAAGATGAAGGCCTCTTTTCAGTTGAGATAAGAGGACGTCATCTGTCTCTTGGTCGTCCCTGGGAATGGAATGTCTTGATGTAAAACCCAATCATGCATTCTATTTACTGAGATAGGAGAAAACCACCTTATGGCAGGAGGTGAGACATGCTGGCTGCAATACTGCTCTTTACAGCATGGAGATGTTTGTGTAAAATCAAACATAAATCTGGCCTATGTGCACATCTAGGCACAGCACTTTTCCTTAAACTTATTTGTGACACAGAGTCCTTTGCTCACATGTTTTCCTGCTGACCGTCTTCTCACTGTTACACTATAGTCCTGCCACATCCCCCTCACCAAGATAGTAGAGAGAGTGATCAATAAATACTGAGGGAACTCAGAGACCAGTGCCAATGCAGGTCCACATTTATTGAGCGACGGTACCCCGGGCCCACTTTTCTTCCTGTATACTTTGTCTCTGTGTCTTATTTCCTTTCTCGGTCTCTTGTCTACAACTTGTAAGAAATACATACAGTTCAGTTTCCAACCTGCTGAATTAAAAAATTTATACTTTAACTCTATGAGTTGAATCCACACATCACCAAGCAGTTTCACAGACAGCTTCTTTCTAATTTTTATCTGGGAATATTGGGTTTCTCCCATAGGCCTCAATGTGATCCCAAATGTCCCTTCTCAGATTCTACAACAAGAATGTTTCCAACCTGTTGAATCAAAAGAAAGGCTTAACTCTGTCAGATGAATCCACATATCACAAAGCAGTTTCACAGATATCTTCTTTCCACTATTTATCTGGAGAAATATGGTTTTGCCCCATAGGATTCAATGGCTCCCAAATGTCCCTTCACAGATTCTACAAAAATAATTAATTAATTAATTAATTAAAAAATAAAAAAATAAAAATAAAAAATTCCAACCTGCTGAGTCAAAAGAAAGGTTTAACTTTGTGAGATGAATCCACACATCACCAAGCAGTTTCACAGATAGCTTCTTTCTAGTTTTTATCTGGGGATATTCGGTTTTTCCCCATAGGCCTCAATGGGCTCCCAAATGTCCCTTCACAGATTCTACAAAAAGAGGGTTTCCAACCTGCTGAATCAAAAGAAAGGTTTAACTCTTTGCGATGAATCCACACATCACAAAGCAGTTTCACAGATATATTCTTCCTAGTTTTTATCGAGGTACATTCAGTTATTTCACATAGGCCTCAATGGGCTCCCAAATGTCTCTTGAAAAATTCTACAAAAGTGTGTTTCCAAACTGTTGAATCAAAAGAAAGATTTAACTCTGTTAGAGGAATCCATATATTACAAAGTAGTTTAACAGATAGCTTTTTTTTTAGTTGTTATCTGGGGATATTCACTTTTTCTCCATAGGCCTCAATGGGCTCCCAAATGTCTTTTCACAGATTCTACAAAAAGAGTGCTTCCAACCTAGTGAATAAAAAGAGAGGTTTAGCTTTGTAAGATGAATCCACACATCACCAAGCAGTTTCACAGATAGCTTTCTTCTAGTTTTTATCTGGGAATATTCCATTTTTCCCCTTAGACCTCAATGTTCTACAAAATGTCACTTGGCAGATTCTGAAAAAGGAGTATTTTTAACCTGCTGAATCAAAAGAAATGTTTATCTCTGTGAGTTAATTCCACGTAATAGAAAGCAGTTTCCCAGATAACATCTTTATAGATTTATCTGGGGATATTTCATTTTTCCCCAAAGGCCTTAGTGAGCTCCCAAATGTCCCTTCACAGGTTCTATGAAAAGAGTGTTTTCAACCTGCTGAATCAAAACAAATGTATAACTATGTGAGATGAATGCACATATCACAAAGCAGTTTCGCAGACAGCTTCTTTCTAGTTTTTATCTGGGGATATTTAGCTTTTTCCTTACGTGCTGCAATGCAATCCCAAATGTTTCCTCACAGATTCTAGAAAAAGAGTGTTTCCAACCTGTTGAATCAAAGGAAAGGATTTACTGTGTGAGATGAATCCACACGTAACCAAGTAGTTTCACATATAACTTCTTTCTACTTTTTATCTGAGGAAATTGGATTTTTCCTTACAGGTCTCAATGGGTTCCCAAATGTCCTTTCATAGGTTCTACAAAAAGAGTGTTTCCATCCTGCTGAAAGAAAAGAAAAGTGTAATCCTATGAGGTGAATCCACACATCACAAAGCAGTTTCACTGATAATTTCTTTTCAGTTTTTATCTGGAGATATTTAGATTTTTCCCCTAGACCTCAATGGATTCCCAAATATCCTTTCATGGATTCTACATAGTGTTTCCAACCTCCTGAATTGAAATAAAGTTTTATTTCTGTGAGATGAATCTACACATCAGAAAGCAGTTTCACAGATAGCTTCTTTCTAGTTGTTATCTGGGGACATTAAGTTTTTCTCCAAAGGCATCAATGGATTCCCAAATGTCCCTATGAAGATTCTACATAAAGAGAATTTCCAACCTCCTGAATGTAAAGAAAGGTTTAACTCTGTGCCATTAATCCACTCACACAAAGCAGTTTCACAGATAGCTTCTTCCCATTTTTTATCTGGGGATACTCTGTTTTTTCCCTTTATGTCACAATGGGCTCTGAAATGTCCCATCGCAGATTCTGCAAAGAGAGTGTTTCTAACCTGGTGAATCAAAAGAGAGGTTTAATTTGGAGAAATGAATGCATACGTTACAAAGTAGTTTCACAGATAGTTTTTTTATAGTGTTTAATCTGGGGATAATAATTTTTTTCCCATTGACCCCAATGGCCTCCCAAAGGGCCCTTCACGGATTCTACAAAAAGAGTTTTTGCAACCAGCTGAATCAAGCAACAGGCTTCACTCTGTGAGATGAATCCTCAAATCAGAAAGCAGTTTCACAGACAGCTTCTTTATATTTTGTGCCTGGAGATATTTGACTTTTATTCATAGGCCACAATGGGTTCCCAAATGTCCTTTTGCAGATTATGCAAACAGAGTGTTTCCAACTGGCTGAATCAAAAAAGTTTTAACTCTATGAGATAAATCCACACATCACCAAGCAGTTTCACACATAGCTTCTTTCTCGTTTTTGTCTGAGGATATTCTGTTTTTCTCCAAAAGCCTACTGATTGCCCAAGTGTCCCTTCTCAGATCCTACAAAAAGTATGTTTCCACCATGCTGAATAAAAAAAATGTTTTAACTCTGTGAGATGAATCCACACATCACAAAGCAGTTTCACAGATAGCTTCATACTAGTTTTTATCTGGGGAAATTTGGTTTCCCCCCATAGGCCTCAATTGGTTCCCTAATGTCCCTTTACAGATTCTACAAAAAGAGTGTTTCCAACCTCGTGAATAAAAGAGAGGTTTAACACTGAGATGAATCCACACAACATCAAGCAGTTTCACAGATAGCTTCTATCTAACATTTGTCTTGGAATATTCAGTTTTTCCCTGAGGTCTCAATGTTCTCCCAAATGTCACTTGGCAGATTCCACACAAAGAGTGTTTTTAACCTGCTGAATCAAAAGAAAGGTTTACCTCTGTAAGATGAATCCACATAAAACAGATATATTAAAATATGGGCCTCTTTGGGCTCCCAAATGTCCCTTCGCAGATTCTACCTGAAAAATGTTTCAAACCTTCTGTACCAAAAGATTGGTTCAACTCTGTGAGATGAATCCATACATCACAAATCAGTTTCACAGACAGCTTCTTTCTTGTTTTTATCTAGGGATATTCGGTTTTTCACCACAAGACTCAAAGGGTTCCGAAATGTCCCTTCACAATCTCTACAAAAGGAGTGTTTGCAGCCTGCTGCATCAACAGAAACTTTTACCTCTGTGAGATGAACCTCCACATCACAAAGCAGTTTCACAGAAATCTTCTTTCTAGTTTTTATCAGGGGATATTCCGTTTTTACCCATAGGTCTCAATGTGCTCCCAAATGCCCTTGTAGAATTCACAAAAAAAAAAAAAAAAGGATTTTTAACCTGCTGAATCAAAAGAAAGTTTTACTTTTGTGAGGTGAATCCACATATCACAAAGCACTTTCTCAGATAGCTCCTTTGTAGTTTTTATCTAGGGATATTCCTGTTTTTTCCAGATGCCTCAATGGGATTCAAAGTATCCCTTTGCAGATTCCACAAGAGTGTTTCCAAATTGCTGAACCTAAAGAAAAGTTTAACTCTGTGAGATGAATCCACTTATCATGAAGCAGTTTCAAAGATAGCTTCTTTCCAGTTTTTATCTGGGGATAATCAGTTTTTACACATAGGACTCAATGGGCCACTTATGTCCCTTCACAGATTCTAAAAAGAAGAGTGTTTCCAACGTGCTGATTCTAAAGAAAGTTGTAACTCTGTGAGTTGAATCCACACATCAGAAAGAAGTTTCACAGATAGCTTATATCTAGTTTTTATCTAGGGATATTTGGGTTTTCCCCATAGACCTCAATGGGCTCTCAAATGTCCCTTCACAGATTCTACGAAAAGAGAGTTTCCAAGGTGGTGAATTAAAAGAGAGGATTAACTCTGTGTGATGAATCCACATGTCACAAAGCAGCTTCACAGATGTCTTCATTCTAGTTTTTATGTGGAGATATTCATTTTTTCCCATTATCCCCAATGGGCTCCCAAATGTCCTTTCACATATTCTACAAAAAGAGTGTTGCCAACCAACGGAATCAAATGAAAGGCTCCATTCTGTGAGGTGAATTTTCACATCAGAAAGCAGTTTCACAGATAGCTTCTTTCTAGTTTTTATCTGGGGATATTCAGTTTTTTTCCCATGGGCCTCAATATTTTCCCAAGTGTCCCTTCGTTGATTCTACAACAAAAGAGTGTCCTACTTGTTCAAACAAAGCAAATATTTAACTCTGTGAGATGAATCCACACATCACAAGCAGTTTCACAGATAGCTTCTTTTTAGTTTTTATCTGGGAATATTGCGTTTTTCCCCATATGCCTCAATGTGATCCCAAATATTTACTTGCAGATTCTACAAAAAAGTGTTTCCACTCTGTTGAATCACACGAAAAAAGTAATAGTGTAAGATGAATCCACACATCAGCAAGTAGTTTTACAGATAGCTTCTTTCTCGTTTTTATCTGGAGAAATTCGATTTTTCCTTATAGTCCTCAATGGGCTCACAAATGTTCCTTTGCAGGATGTCCCAAATGTCCCTTCTCCAAATTTCTTTGTACCAATTCTACATAAAGGGTGTTTCCAATCTGCTCAATCAAAACAAAGTTTTAACTCTGTGAGATGACTCCAAACATCACCAAGAAGTTTCAGAGATAGATTCTCTCTAGATTTTATCTGGGGATATTGGGTTTTTTCGCGTGTGCCACAATGAGATCCCAAATGTCACCTGTTGAGTCAAAGAAACATTTAACTCTGTGAGAAGAATCCACACATCACCAAGTGGTTTCACAGAGAGCTTCCTTCTAGTTTTTTCTGAGGATATTTGGTTTTGCTTCATAGGCCTCAGTGGGCTCTCAAACGTCCCTTCACAGATTCTACAAAAAGAGTGCTTCCAACCCCCTGAATCAAACAAAAGGCTTCTCTGTATGAGATGAATCTACACATCAACAAGCAGCTTTACAGATACCTTCTTTCTAGTTTTTTTCTGTGTGTATTCTGTTCTACCCCATAGGCCTCCATGGGCTCCCAAAGGTTCCTTCACAGATTCTACAAAAAGAGTATCTGCAATCTGCTTAATTAAAATAAAGGTTTAACTCTGTGAGATGAATCCACACATCACCAAGCAGTTTCACAGATAGCTTCTTTCTAGTTTGTAAGTGCGGATTTTCAGTTTTTTTGCCTAGGCCTCGATGGGCTCCCAAATATCTCTTTGAAGATTCTACAAAAAGAGTGTTTCCAACCTGCTGAATCAAAACAAAGTTTTAAACCTGTGAGATGAATCTATGCATCTCAGAGCAGTGTAAGAGATACCTTCTTCCTAGATTTATCGGGGAATATTAATTATTTTCAATAGGCCTTAATGGGTTCCCAAATGTCCTTTCACAGATTCTCCAAAAATAGTGTTTGAACCTGCTGAATCAAAAAAAATGTTTAACTCTGTGAGATGCATCCACATATCACCAAACGATTTCACTGATAGCTTCTTTTTAGTTTTTATCTGGGGATAATTTTTTTTCCATAGGCCTCAATCGGCTCCCCAATTTCACTTCACAGATTCTACGAGAAGAGTATCTCCAACCTGCTGAATCAAAAGAAGTTGTAACTCTGTGAGATGAATCCACATATTACAAATCACAGATTTGTACTGATTTGTACAAACAGTTTCACAGATACCTTCTTTCTAGTTTTTATTTGGGAACATTTGGTTTTTCCCCATAGTCCTCAGTGAGCTCCCAAATGTCCCTTTATAGATTCTACAAAAAGAGACTTTCCAACCTGCTGAATCAAAAGTAAGGTTTAACTCTGTGAGATGAACCATACATCTCAAAGCTGTTTCAGCAATTGCTTCTTCTTGTTTTTATCTGGGGATATTCCTTTTTTTTCCACAGGCCTCAATTGACTCCCAAACAACCCTTTGCAGATTCTACAAAAAGAGTGTTTCCAACCTGCTGACCAAAATAAAGTTTTAAGTCTGAGAGATGAATACACACATCAACAAGCAGTTCCATAGATAGGTTCTTTCTAGTTTTTATCTAGGGAAGTTCTGTTTTTCCAGAAGGTGTCAGTGGGATCCAAAATGTCCCTCTGCAGATTCTACAAAAAGAGGGTTTCCACCCTGCTGAATCAAAAGAAAGTTTAACTCTGTGAGAAGAATCCACACATTAACAAACAGTTTTATAGGTAACTTCCTTCTAGTTTTTATCCGTGGATATTCATTTTTCCCATGGGTCTCAATGAGTTCCCAAATGTCCCTTGCAGATTTTACAAAAAGATTGTTTTCAACCTCCTGAATCAATAAAATGTTTGACCTAGGTGAGATGAATGCCCACAGCACCAAGGAGTTTCACAGATGATTTCTCTCTAATATTTATCTGGGAATATTTGGTTATTCTCCATAGGCTTCAGTGGTCTCCCAAATGTCCCTTAGCATGCTCTAAAAAAAGAGTGTTTCCAACCTTCTGAATCAAAAGAAAGGTTCAATTTCGTAAGATTAATCCACACATGATGAAGCTCTTTCACATATAGCTTCCTTCTAGTTTTTATGTGGGGATATTCTGGTTTTTTCCCCCATAGGCCTCAAAGAGTTCCAAATGTCCCTTTTTAGATTCAACAAAAAAAAGTGTTTGAAACCTGTTGAATCAAAAGAAAGGTTTATCTCTATGAGATGAATCCACACATCACCAAGCATTTTCACACGTTTCTTCCTTCTAGTTTGTATCTGGGGATTTTCTGTTTCTTCCCTTGTCCTTAATGGGCCATCAATTATCCCTTCACAGATTCTACATAGAGAGTTTCCAACCCGGTGAAATAAAGGAGAGGATTAACTCTGTGTGATGAATCCACACATCACAAAGCTGTTTCACAGAAATCTTCTTTCTAGTTTTTGTGTGGGGATATTCGGTTTTTTACTATTGGCTCCAATGAGCAACGAAATGTCCCTTTGCAGATTCTACAAAAAGAATGCCTACAAACAGCTGAATCAAATGAAAGACTTCACTCTGTGAGATGAATTTTCACATCACAACGCAGTTTCACAAATAGGTTCTTTTTTTTATCTGGAGATATTTGGTTTTTCCCCATAGGCCTCACTGTGCTCCCAATTGTCTCTTGGCAGATTCTGTAAAAAGAGTGTTTTTTACTTGCTGAATCAAATGAATGCTTTACCTATGTGAGATGAATCACATAAACCAAAGTAGTTTCACAGATAGCTTCCTTATAGTTTGTATCTGGGGATATTCAATTTTCCCTGTAGGCCTCAATAGGATCCCAAATGTCCTTTTGCAGATTCTACAAAAAGAGTGTTTCCAACCTGCAGAATCAAAATAATGTTTTAACTCTATGAGATGAATCTACACATTACAAAGCAGTTTCACAGATAACTTCCTTCTAGTTTTTATCTGAGGAAATTAGGTTTTTTTCCCCATAGACTTCAAAGGGCTCTCAAATGTCCCTTCACAGATTATATGAAAAGAGAGTTTCTAAACTGTTGAAAAAAAAAGAGAGTTTTCTATCTGTGTGATGAATCCACACATCAGAAAGCAGTTTCACAGATATTTTCATTCTAGTTTTTATGTGGGATATTCGGTTTTTTACACCTGGCCCAATGGGCTCCCAAATATCCCTTTGCAGATTCTACAAAAAGAATGTTTCCAACTAGCTGAATCACACAAAAGGCTTGACTCTGTGAGATGAATTTTTGCGTCACAAAGCAGTTTCACAGATAGCTTCTTTCTAGTTTTTATCTCAGGATATTCGGGGTTTTTTTCCTTGGCCACAACGGGCTCCCAAATGTTGTTTGACAGATTCTACAAGAAGAGTGTTTCCAACCTGCTGAATCAAAAAATATGTTAACTCTTTGAATTGAATCTACACATCATCAAGCAGTTTCACAGATAGTTTCTTTCTAGTTTATATCTGGGGATATTCCATTTTTCCTCCATAGGCCTCAATGTGCTCCCAAATGTCACTTGGTAGATTCTGCATAAACACTGTTTTTAACTTGCTGAATCAAAAGAAAGGTTTACCTAAGTGAGATGAACCACACAACACAAAGTAGTTTCACAGGTAGCTTCCTTCTAGTTTTTATCTTGGGATATTCATTTTTTCCCCATAGGCCTCAATGGGTTCCCAAATGTCCTTTTGCAGAATCTACGAAAAGAGTGTTTCCAACCTGCAGAATCAAAAAAAAAAAAAAAAAAGTTTTAACTCTGTGAGGTGAATCTGCACATCACCAAGCAGTTTCACAGATATCTTCTTTCCAGTTTTCATCTGGGGATATTCATTTTTTTTCATAGGTCTCAATGGCCTCACAAGTCTCCCTTCGCAGATTCTACAAAAAGAGTGTTTCCAACCTGCTGAATTAAAACAAATATTTAAATCTGTGAGATGAATCCATGCATCACAAAATTGTTTCACAAACAGTTTCCTTATAGTTTTTATCTGCGGATATTGGGTTTTTCCCCATATGCCTCAATGCAATCTCAAATGTTTCCTTGCAGATTCTACAAAACAAGTGTTTCCCACCTGCTGAATCTAACAAAGGATAACTGTGTCAGAGGATTGCATGCATAGCCAAGCAATTTCACAGATCGTTTCTTTCTAGTTTTTATTGGGGGCAATTTGGTCCTTCCTTATAGGCATCAATGGGCTCCCAAATGTCCCTTTGCACCTTCTAAAAAAGAGTGTTTCCACCCTGTTTAACAAAAAGAAAGGTTTAACTCTGTGAGATGAATCCACACATCACAAAGCAGATTCAGAGACAGCTTCCTTCTAGTTTTTATCTGGGGATATTTTGTTTTTCCCATAGGCCACAATGAACTCCCAAATGTTCCTTCACAGATTCTACAAACAGCGTGTTTCCAATGTGTTGAATCAAAAGTAAGATTTAGCTCTCTGCCATGAAGGAACGTATCACAAAGCAGTTTCTTTGATAGCTTCTTTCTAGTCTTTCTGTGGGGATATTCTGTTTTACCCCTACACCACAATAGGTTCCCAAGTGTCCTTTTGCATATTCTACAAAAAGAGTGTTTCTAACGTGAAGAATCAAAAGAAAGTTTGAACTCTATGAGATTAATCCACACATAACAAAGCAGATTCACAGATAGCTTCTTCTTTGTCATTTGGATCTGGGGATATTTGGTTTTTCTCCACAGGCCCCAAATGGGCTCCCAAACGGCCAATTTTACAAAGAGAATATTTCCAAAATTCTGAACGAAAGAAAGGTTTAATTCTGTGAAGTCCATCTACACATCACAAAGCAGTTTCATAGATCACTTCTTTCTAGTTTTTTTGAAAAATCTTTTTTTAATGAGTAAAGCCCTTTTAATTTTTTATTTTTATTTATTTATTTATTTATTATTATTATTATACTTTAAGTTCTAGGGTACATGTGAATATATAAACTTGTGCCATGTTGCTGTACTGCACCTATCAACTCGTCAGCACCCATCAACTCATCATTTACCTCAGGTATAACTCCCAATGCAATCCCTTCCCCCTTCCCCGCCCCCATAATAGGCCGTGGTGTGTGATGTTCCCCTTCCCGAGTCCAAGTGATCTCATTGTTCAGTTCCCACCTATGAGTGAGAACATGCGGTGTTTAGTTTTCTGTTCTTGTGATAGTTTGCTGAGAATGACGGTTTACAGCACATCCATGCCCCTACAAAGGACAAAAACTCATCTTTTTTTATGGCTGCATAGTATTCCATGGTGTAGATTGCCACGCTTTCTTAATCTACTCTGTCACTAATGGACATTTGGGTTGATTCCAAGTCTTTGCTATTGTGAATAGTGCTGCAATAAACACATGTGTCCATGTGTCTTTATAGCAGCATGATGTATAATCCTTTGGGTGTATACCCAGTAATGGGATGGCTGGGTCATATTGTACTTCTAGTTCTAGATCCTTGAAGAATCGCCATACTATTTTCCATAATGGTTGAACTAGTTAAGAATCCCACCAACAGTGTAAAAGTGTTCCTATTTCTCCACATCCTCTCCAGCACCTGTTGTTTCCTGACTTTTTAATGATTGCCATTCTAACTGGTGTGAGATGGTATCTCAGTGTGGTTTTGATTTGCATTTCTCTGATGGCCAGTGATGACGAGCATTTTTTCATGTGTCTGTTGTCCGTATGCATGTCTTCTTTTGAGAAATGTCTGTTCCTATCCCTTGCTCACTTTTTGATGGGGTTGTTTGTTTTTTGCAGAACGTACCATGCTCATGGATAGGAAGAATCAATATCGTGAAAATGGCCATACTGCCCAAGGTTATTTATAGATTCAATGCCATCCTCATCAAGCTACCAATGAGTTTCTTCACAGAATTGGAAAAAATTGCTTTAAAGTTCATACGGAACCAAAAAAGAGCCTGCATCGTCAAGACAATCCTAAGTCAAAAGAACAAAGCTGGAGGCATCACGCTACCTGACTTCAAACTCTACTACAAGGCTACAGTAATGAAAACCACATGGTACTGGCCCCAAAACAGAGATTTAGACCAATGGAACAGAACAGAGTCCTCAGAAATAATACCACACATCTACAGCCATCTGATCTTTGACAAACCTGAGAAAAACAAGTAATGGGGAAAGGATTCCCTATTTAATAAATGGTGCTGGAAAAATGGGCTAGTCATGAGTAGAAAACTGAAACTGGATCCTTTCCTTACTCCTTATACAAAAATTAATTCAAGATGGATTAGAGACTTAAATGTTAGACTTAATACCATAAAAACCCTACAAGAAAACCTAGGTAATACCATTCAGGACATAGGCATGGGCAAGGACTTCATGTCTAAAACACCAAAAACAACGGCAATAAAAGCCAAAACTGACAAATGGGATCTAATTAAACTCAAGAGCTTCTGCACAGCAAAAGAAATGACCATCAGATTGAACAGGCAACCTACAGAATGGGAGAAAATTTTTGCAATCTACTCATCTGACAAAGGGCTAATATCCAGAACCTACAAAGAACTCAAATAAATTTACAAGAAAAAAACAAACAACCCCATCTTTCTAGTTTTACTGGGGGATGTTGGGTTTTTCCCCCTAAGCCTCAATGTGATCGAAAATGATCCTTCATAGATTCTACAAAAAGAGTGTTCCCAACCTGTTGATGCAAAAGAAACATTTAAATCTGTGAGATGAATCCATACATCACCAAGCAGTTTCAAAGATAGCTTCTTTCTAGTTTTTATCTGGGGAAATTTGGTTTTTCTGCATAGGCCTCAATTGGTTCCCTAATGTCCCTTTACAGATTCTACAACAGGAGTGTTTTCAACCTGATGAATCAAAAGAAAGGTTTAACACTGTGAAATGAATCCACAGAACACAAAACAGTTTTACAGATAGTTCTTCCTAGTTTTTTTCTGGGGATATTCGGTTTTTCTTCATAGGTCTAAATGGGCTCTCAACGATCCCTTCACTGATTCTACAAAAACAGTATTTCCAACCAGCTGAATCAAACAAAAGGTTCCTCTCCATGAGAAGAATCTACACATCAACCAGCAGTTTTACAGGTATCTTATTTCTAGTTTTTGTCTTGGGATATTCCATTTTTTATCGTCGGCCTCAATAGGCTCCCAAATGTCCCTTCAGAGATTCGACAATAAGAATGTTTTGAACTTGCTGAAACAAAAGAAGGTTTAACTCTGTGAGGTTAATACACATCATAAAGCAGCTTCACAGATAGCATCTTTCTAGGTTTTATCTGGGGACACTCAATTTTTTTTTCATAGGCCACAATGGGATCCCAAAAATCCTTTTGCATATTCAACAAAACAGTTTTTCCAACCAACTGAATCAAAAACAAGTTTTAACTCTATGAGATGAATCCACAGATCATAAAACAGTTTCACAGAGAGATTCTTTCCAGTTTTTACCTGGGGATATCCAGCTTCTCCCCATAGGCTTCAATCTCCTCCCAAATGTTCCTTCACAGATTCTACAAAAAGAGTGCTTTTAATCTGCTGAATCAAAAGAAAATTTTAACTCTGTGAGAAAAATACACACATCACGAAGCAGTTTCACAGACAGCTTCTTTGTGGTTTTTATCTGGGGATATTCAACCTCTGCTGATAAACCTCAATGGGCTCCCAAGTATCACTTCACTATTCTACAAAAAGATTGTTTCCAAACTGCTGAATCAAAGGAAAGGTTTAACTCTGTGAGATGAATCCACACATCACAAAACCGATTCACAGAGAGCTCCCTTTTAGTTTTTATCTGGGGATATTCACTTTTTCCCCTAGGCCACAATAGGCTCCCAAATGTCCCTTCACAAATTCTACAAAAAGAGTGTTGCCAAACTGCTGAATCAAAACAAAGGTTTACCTCAGTGTGATGAATCCACACAACACAAAGCAGTTTCAAAAGCGGCTTCATTCTAGTTTTTATCTGGGGATATTCAGTTTTTCCCCTTAGCTGCCAATTGGCTCCCTAATGTCCCTTCAAAGATTCTACAAAAAATGTTTCCAACATGCTGAATCAAAGAAATGTTTTAACTTTATGAGATGAATCCGCAAATCACCAACCAGTTTCACGGATACCTTCAATCTAGTTTTTAGCTGGGCAAATTCAGTTTTTCCCCATAGGCATCAAATTGCTTCCATAAATCCCATCACAGATGCTACAAAGAGATGGTTTCCATCTTGTTGAATCAAAACAGACATTTAGCACTGTGAAATGAATCATCACATCACAAAGTAGTTTCACAGATGCCTTATTTCTAGATTTTTACTGTGAATTTTCTGTTTTTCCCCATAAACCTCAAAGGCCTCCCAAGTATCCCTTTTCAGAGTCTACAAAAAGAGTATTTCCAAACAGCTGAATGAAAAAAAAAAAATGGTTTAACCTTGTAAGATGAATTCACAGAACGCAAAACAGTTTCACGGATAACTTTTTCCTAGTTTTTATCTGGGGATATTAAGTTTTTCCATATAGCCCTCAATGTGTTCCCAAATGTCGCTTTGCAGGTTCTACAAAAACTGTGATTATAACCTGCTGAATAAAAAGAAAGGTTTAACTCTGTGAAATGAATCCACCCATCACAAAGCAGTTTCACAGAAAGCTTCTTTCTAGTTTTTATCTAGGGGTATTTGCCTTTTTCCCTAGGCCACAATAGGCTCCCAAATGTCCCTTCACACATTCTACAAAGAGAGTGTTTCCAATCTGTGAGTAAAAAGAATGGTTTAACTCTGTAAGATGAATTGACATATCGCAAAGCAGATTCACAGATAGTTTCTTCTGGTTTTTATCTGGACATAATCACTTTTTCCCCATAGGCCACAATGGACTCCCAAATATCGCTTGGCAAATTCTACAAAACTATTGTTTCTAACCTGCTGAATGAAAAGAAATGTTTAGCTCTGTGAGATGAATCCACACATGACAAAACCGTTTGAAAGATTGATTCTTTCTAATTCATGTCTGGGGATATTCGAATTTTTCCCATAGTCCACAATGGGTTCCCAAATGTCCCTTTGCAGATTCTACCACAAGCGTGCTTCCAACGAGCTATTTGAGAAAAAAATGTTTTAACTCTATGAGACGAATCCAGACATCACAAAGCAGTTTCACAGCAGTTTCTTTCTAGTTTTTATTTGGGGATATTTGATTTTTCCCCTTAGGCCTCAATGTGCTCCCAAATGTCCCTTCACAGGTTGTATGAAAAGAGTGTTTCCAACATGCTGAATGGAAAGAAAGGTTTACTTCCATTAGATTAATCCACACATCACAAAGAAGTTTCACAGATACCTTATTTCTATTTTTATCTGGGGATATTGGACTTTTCCTTATTTGCCTCAATATAATCCCAAATGTCCCTTCGCAGATTCTACAAAAAGATTGTTTCCAACGTGTTGAATCAAAAGTAAGGGTTAACTTTTTGAAATGAATCTACACATCACCACACAGTTTCACAGATATCTTCTTTCCAGTTTTTATCTGGGGATATTTGATTTTTTCTTATAGGTCTCAATGGACTCTCAAATGTCTCTTCACAGTTTTACAAAAAGAATACTTCCAACCTGGTGAATCAAAGAAGGGTTTAACTCTGAAAGATGAATCCATATATCACAAAGCCATTTCACAGATGGGGTGTTTTTCCTAGTTTTTTTCTGGGGATATTAGTTTTTTCCACATAGGCCCCAAAGGGCTCCCAAAAGTCCCAATGCAGATTCTATAAAAAGGGTGTTTGCAACCAGCTAAATCCATCAAAAGGCTTAACTCTGTGAGATGAATCCACACATCACAAAACAATTTCATAGAACGTTTCTTTCTAATGTTTGGAGATATTTGATTTTTTCCTGTTAGGCCTCAATGGGCTCCCAAATGTCCCTTTCCAGATTCTACAAAAAGAGAGTTTCCATCCTGCTTAATCAAAAGAAAGGTTTAACCCTGTGAGATGAATCCAAAAATCAAAAAGCACTTCCACAGATAGCTTATTTTTATTTTATCTGGATATATTGGCATTTTCCTCATAGACTACAACGGGCTCCTAAATATCCCTTCACAGATTCTACAAGAAGTGTTTCCAACCTGTTGAACCAAAAGAAAAGTATAACTATGTAAGATAAATCCACACATCACAAAGCAGTTTCACAGATACCTTCTTTCTAGTTTTCATCTTGAGATAACAGTTTTTCCAGTAGGCTTCTATGGGCTCCAAAAGGTTCCTTCACAGATTCCTGAAAAAGAGTGTTTCTAACCTGTAAAATCAAAAGAAAAGTTTACCTCTGTGAGATGAATTAACACATCAAAAAGGAGATTCACAAATAGTTTTCTTCTACCTTTAATCAGGAGATATTCAATTTTCCCATTAGGCCTCAATGGGCTCTCAAATGTCCCTTTGCAGATTCAACAAAAATAGTTTTTCCAAAGTGCTGATTCAAAAGAAAATTTTAATTCAGTGAGAGAAGTCCACACATCACAAAGCAGTGTCACAAAGAGCTTCATTCTAGTTTTTATCTGGGCATATTCTGTTTTTCCCCAAATGCCTCTATGGGCTCCAAAATGTCCCCCTCGTAGATGCTAAAAAAGAGCAATTCCAACCTGAGGAATCATGAGAAAGGTTTAAGTTTGTGAGATGAATCCACACATCAGAAGCAGTTTCATAGTTTATCTTCTTTATTATTTTTATCTGTGTATATTCTGTTTTTCCCCATAAGACCTAATGTTCTCCCAAATGTCCCTGCACAGATTCTGGAAAAAGTTTTTCCAACGTGCTAAATCAAAAGAAAGATTCATCTTTGTGAGATGAATCCGCACATCACAATGCCATTTCACACATAGCATCTTGCAAGTTTTTATCTGGGGATATTAGGTTTCTCCCCATATGCCTCAATGGGATCCCAAATGTCACTTCGCCGATTCTAATAAAAGTATTTTTCCAACTTGCGGCATCAAAAAGGAGGCTTAATTCTGTGAGACGAATCCACACATGGCCATGCAGTTTCACAGATAGCTTCTTTCTAGTTTTTATCTTCAGATATTCGGATTTTCCCCATAGACCACAATGGGCTCCCAAATGTCTTTTTGCAGATTCTATTAAAGGAATATTTCCAACATGCTGAATTAATAGAAAGTTTTAACTCTGTGAGAATAATCTGCACATCACAAAGCGGTTTCACAGATAGTTTCTTTCTAGTTTTTATTTATGGATATTTTGTTTTTCCCAATAGGCAAAAATGAGCTCACAAATATCCCTTACCAAATTCTACAAAAAGAGTATTTCCAACATGGTGAATCAAAAGAAAGGTTTAACTCTGTGAGATGAAACCACACATCACAAAGCAGTTTCACAGATAGCATTCTTCTAGTTTTCTTCTGTGGGTATTCAGGTTTTCCTCATAGGTCACAATGGGATTCCAAATGTCCCTTTGTGGATTCAAAAAAAAAGAGTGTTTCGAATCTGCTGAATAAAAAACAAAAATGTTTTAATGCTGTGAGATGAATCCACACATCACAAATCAGTTTCACAGATATTTTCTTTCTGGTTTCTATCTAGGGATATTCGATTTTTCCCTATAGGACAAAATGGGATCTCAAATGTCCCCTTGCAGATTCTACAGAAAACGTACTTCCAACCTGCTGAATCAAAATAGAGGTTAAACTTTGTGAGATGAATCCACATAACACAAAGCAGTTTCACAGATAGATTCTTTCTACTTTTTATGTGGAGATATTTGGTTTTATCTCATAGGCTTCAATGGGCTCCCAAATGTCCCTTCACGGATTCTACAGAAAGTGTGTTTCCAACCTGCTGAATCAAAAAAAAAAAAAAAAAAAAGTTTTAACTCGGTGAAATAAATCCACACCTCACAAAGCAGTTTAACAGATACATTCTTTCTAGTTTTTATCTATGGAGATTCTGTTTTTTTTCTCATAGGCTACAATGGGCTCCCAAATGTTCCTTAGAAGATTCTACAAAAAGAGTGCAACCAGACTGGTGAACCAAAAGTAAGTTTTAACCTTGTGTGATAAATTTAGAAATCACAAAGCATTTTCACAGATAACTTCCTTCTAGTTTTCATCTGGATATATTCCATTTTTTCCCATAGGCCTCAATGGGTTCCCAAATGTCCCTTCACAGCTTCTACAAAAAGAGTGTTTCAAACCTGCTGAATCAAGTGAAATATTAACTCTGTGAGATGAAGCCACATACTGCAAAGCAGTTTCACAGATAGCTTCATTCTCATTTTATCTGGGAATATTCCATCTTATCCCTTAGGCCTCAAAGGGGTACCAAAAATCTCTTCACAGATTCTACAGAAAGAGTTTTTCCAACCTGAGGAATCTAACTCTATGAGATAAATCCACACAGCACAAAGTAGTTTCACAGATCACTTCTTTCAAGTTTTTATCTGAGGATATTCTGTTTTTTCCCATAGACTTCTATTGGCTAAGAAACGTCCCTTCACAGATTCTTCAAAGAGAGTATTTCCAACCTGCTGAATCAAAAGAAAGGCTTACCTTTGTGAGTTGAATCCACACTTGAAGCAGTTTCACAGAGAGCTTCTTTCTAGTTTGTATAAGGGCACTTTCAGTTTTTCCCCTTCAGCCTCAAAGGACTACCAAGTGTCCTATCACAGGTTATACAAAAAGAGGGTTTCCAAGCTGCTGAATCCAAATAAAGTTTAATTCTTTAAGATAAATCCACACATTACGAAGCAGTTTCACAGATAGCTTTTTTCTATTTGTTATCTGGTGATATTCAGTTTTTCTTCATAGGTTTCAATGGGCTTCCAAATGTCCCTTCATAGATTCTACAAAAAGAGTGTTTTCAACCCGCTGAATCAAAAGAAAGTTTTAACTTTATAAGGTGAATCTGCACATCACCAAGCAGTTTCACATATAGCTTCTTTCTACTTTGCATCTGTGAATAGTCGGTTTTTCCCCACAGGCTTCAATGAGTTCCCAAATTTCCCTTGGTAGATTCTACAAAACCAATGTTTCCAACATGTTGAATCAAAAGGAAGGTTGAACTCTGTTAGATGAATCCAAACATCATTAAGCAAATTCACAGATAGCTTCTTTCTAGTTTTTATCTAGGGATATTCAGTTTTTCCCCATAGGCCTCAAAGGGCTCTGAAATGTCTACTTGCAGATTTTACAAAAAGAGTGTTTCCAACCTTCAGATTCAAAAGAAAGGTTTACATCACTGAAATGAGTATACACATGACCAGCATTTTCACAGATAGCTTCTATCTAGTGTTTATCTGAGGATATCCTGTTTTTCCCCATAGGCCTCAAATAGTTCCAAAATATCCATTTGCAGATTCTACAAAAAGAGATTTTCCTATCTGTTGAATCCAAAGGAAGGTTGAACTCTGTTGGATGAATCCACACATCATTAAGTGGATTCACAGATAGTTTCTTACTTGTTTTTTCTGAGAAATTTTGTTTCTTTCCTTTTAGTTTTCAATGGGCTTGAAAGGATGCATTGCAGATTCTACCAAAAGAGTGTTTACAACTTAATGAATCAAAAGAAAAGTTTATTTCTGCTAGTGAATCCGTACATAACTAAGTGGTTTCATAGATAGCTTTTTTCTAGTTTTTATCTGGGGTATTCGGGTTTTTCCCATAGGCTTCAATGGACTCCAAAATGTACCATCACAGATTCTACAAAAAGAGTGTTTCTAAACTGCAGAACTGAAAGAAAGGTTTATCTCTGTGAAATGAATCTACACATCCCAATGCAGTTTCACAGATAGCTTCTTTCTCATTTTTATCTGGAAATATTAGGTTTTTCCCCTAGGCCTCAATGGGTTACAAAATGTCCCTTTGCAGATTCTACCAAAAGAATGTTTCCAACATGCTGAATCAAAGAATGATTTAACTCTGTGAGATGACTCCACATATAAGAAAGCAGTTTTACAGATAGCTTCCATCCTGTTTTTTTCTGGGGATATTCAGTTTTTTCCTATAGGCCTCAATAGGCTCCCAAATGCCCCCTCACAGATTCTACCAAAAGAGTGTTTCCAACCTGCTGAATCAAAAAAAAAAAAAAAGTATAAATCTGTGAAATGAATCCACATATCACCAAGCAGTTTCACAGATAGCATTTTTCTAGTTTGTATCTGAGGATATTTGGTTTTTCTCCAAAGGCCTCAATGGGATCCCAATTTTCCCATCGCAGATTCTACAAAATGAATGTTTCCAATCTACTGAATCAAAAGAAAGTTTTACCTCTCTGTGTTGAATGCAACCATCATGAAGTATTTTGTGAGATAGCTTCTTTCTAGTTTTTATTCAGGGATATTCAGTTTTTCCCCAATAGGCCTCAATAGTCGCCCAAATGTCTCCACTGCAGATTCCTGAAAAAGACTATTTCCAACCTGCTTATTCAAAAGGAAAGTTTGACCCTGTTAGGTGAATCCACACATCACTGAGAAGATTCATAGACAGCTTCTTTCTAGCTCTTTTCTGAGGATATTTGATTTTTCCCTTTAGATTTCAATGTACTCTGAAATGCCCCTTTGTAGATTCTACAAAAAGAGTGTTTCCAACCTACTGTATCAAAAGAAAGGTTTAATACTGCAAGATGAATCCACACATCAAAGAGCAGTTTCACAGATAGCTTCTATCTGGTTTTTATCTGGAGACATTCATTTTTTCCTTATAGGCCTCAAGGGGCTCTAAAATAACCCTTTGCATATCCTTCAAAAAGAATGTTTCCAACCTACTAAATCAAAAGAAAAGTTTAATTCTTTGAGATGAATCCAATCATCACTAAGCAGTTTCACAAATAACTTCTTTCCACTTTTTATCTGAGAATATTTTGGTCATCTCCCTAGGCCTCAATGGGATTCCAAATGTCCCTTCGTAAATTCTACAAAAAGAGTATTTCCAACCTGCTGACTCAAAACACAGGTTTAACTCTGTGAGATGAATCCATACATCACCAAATGGCCTCACAGATACCTTCCTTCTAGTTTTTATCTGGGGATATTTGATTTCTCTCCATGCTCCTCAATGGGCTACCAAATGTCCTTTGGCAGATTCCACAAAAATAGGGTCCAACCTGCTGAATCAAACAAAAGGGGTAACTCTGTGAGATAAATTGAAACATAGAAAAGCAGCTTCGCTGCTAATTTCTTTCTAGTTTTTATATGGGGATATCCTTTCTTACCCCATAGACCTCAATCCCAAATGTCCCTTCAAGGATTTGACTAAAAGAGCATTTCCAACTTTCTGCATCAAAAGAAAACGTAAACCTTGTGAGATGAATTGACACTTCACAAAGCAGTTTCACAGACAGCTTCTTTATAATTTTTTTCTGGGATATTTGGTTTTTCCCAATAGACCTTAATGGGCTCCCAAATGTCCTTTTGCAGTTTCTACAAAAAGAGTGTTTCCAATCTGCTGAATTAAAAAATGCGTAACTCTGTAAGATGAATTGACACATTATAAAGCAGTTTCACAGATAGTTATTTCTAGTTTTTAAATGGTGATATTTGGGTTTCCCAATGGGCCTAAATGGGCTCCCAAATATACCTTTACAGATTCTACAGAAAAATATGTCCAACTTGCTGAATCAAAGGAAAGATTTAGCTTTGTGAGATGAATCCACACACCACCAAGCTGTTTCACAGATAGCTTCTTTCCATGTTTCAACTGGGAATATTCTGTTCTTTCCCATAAGACTCAATGCGTTCCCAAATGTCCCTTGACAGATTCTACAAAAAGAGTGTTTTCCACCTGCTGAATTAAAAGAAAGGTTAAATTCTTTTAGATGAATCAACATATTTTAAAGTAGTTTCATAGATAGCTTCTTTCTGTTTTTATCTGGGGATATTCAGTTTTTCTCCATAGGCCTCAATGGGCTCCAAAATTACCCTTGGTGGATTCTACAAAAAGAGTTTTTCCAACCTGCTGAATCAGTAGAAGTGTGTAACTCTGTGAGATCAATCAAAACGTAAGAAAAATGTTTCACATGTAGCTTCTTTCTGGTTTATATCTGGGCCTATTTGATCTTTGTTGAATAGGCTTCAATGGGCTCCCCAATGTCCTGTCACAGATTCTACAAAAAGAGAGTTCCCAACCTTTTTAATGAAAAGAAAGTTTTAACTCTGTGGAATGAATCCACACATCACCAAATAGTATCACAGATAGGTTGTTTTCTATTTTTTTTGTGGGGATATTTGATTTTTACCCAGAGGACTCAATTGGCTAAAAAAATTTCCTTCACAGATTCCACAGAATAAGTTTCCAACCTGGAGAATAAAAAGAAAATTTTAACTCTGTGAGTTGAATCCACAAATCCCCAAGCAGTTTCACAGATAGTTTATTTCTAGTTTTTATCTGGGAATATTTTGTTTTCCCCCAGAGTCTTCAATGGGCTCCCAAATGTCCCTTCACAGATTCTACCAAAAGAGTGTTTCCAACCCTCTGAATCAAAAGAAAGGTTTTACTCTGTGAGATGAATAAACACTTTACCAAGTAGTTTGACAGATAGCTTCTTTCTAGTTTTTATCTGGGAATATTCCTTTCTTCCAGTTTAGGACCCAAAGTGCTCCCAAATGTCTCTTCACTGATTTTACAAAAAGCATGTTTCCAAACTCCTGAATCTAAAGAATGGTTTGACTCTCTGAGATTAATCTAGACGTCACAAAGCAGTTTCACAGATGGCTTCTTTCTTCTTCTTTTTTTTCAATCTGGGGATATTCAATTTTTCCCCATGGGCCTCAATGCTCTCCAAAATGTCTTTTTGCAGGTTCTACAAAAAGAGTGTTTCCAACCTGCTGAATCAAAACAAAGGTTGAGTTCTGTGAGATGAATCCACACATCACCAAGAAGTTTCACAGATAGCTTCTTTCCAGTTTTTGTGTGGAAATATTTGGTTTATCCCAACAGACCTCAATGGGCTCCCAAATGTCCCTTTGCAGATTCTACAAAATGAGTGATTCCAATCTCCTGAATCAACAGAAAGGTGTAACTCTGCGAGATGGGTCCACAAATCATAAAGCAGTTTCACAGATAACTTCTTTCTGTTTTATCTGGGGATATTTGGTTTTTCCCCATAGGCCTCAATGGGCTCCAAAGTGTCCCTTGGCAGAGTCTACAAAAAGAGCTTTTCCAACCTGCTGAATCAATAGAAATGTGTAACTCTGTGAGATCAATCAAAACATAATAAAACTGTTTCACATATAGCTTCTTTCTAGTTTATATCTGGGGATATTTGTTCTTTGCTCACAGACCTCAATGGGCTCCCAAATGTCCCATCACATATTCTACAAAAAGAGAGTTTCCACTTTTTGAATGAAAATAAAGGTTTAACTCTGTGGAATGAATTCACACATCACCAAATAGTATAACAGATAGGATTTTTCTCAGTTTTGGGGAGGGATATTCGATTTTTCCCCATTGGCTTCAATTGGCTCTGAAAATTTCCTTCACAGATTCTACAAAATAAGAGTTTCCAACATGAAGAATAACAAAGATAATTTTAAATCTGTGAGATGAATCCACACATCACCAAGCAGTTTCACAGATAGCTTCTTTCTAGTTTTTATCTGGGGATATTTGGTTTTTCCCCAGAGTCCTCAATGGGCTCCCAAATGTCCCAGATTCTACAAAAAGAGTGTTTCCAACCTGCTCAATCAAAAGAAAAGTTTTACTCTGTGAGATGAATAAACACATTACCAAGTAGTTTCACAGATAGCTTCTTTCTAGTTTTTATCTGGACATATTCAGTTCTTCCCCTTTAGGCCTCAAAGGTCTTCTAAGTGTCCCCTTGCTGACTCTACAAAAAGCATGTTTCCAACCTCCTGAATCTAAAGAAAAGTTTAACTCTCTGAGATTAATCCAGACATCACAAAGCAGTTTCAGTGGTAACTTCTTTCTTTTTCTATCTGGGGATATTTGATTTTTCCCCATAGGTCTCAATGGTCTCCAAAATGTCTTTGCATGTTCTACAAAAAGAGTGTTTCCAACCTGCTGAATCAAGACAAAGGTTTAATTCTGTGAGTTGAATCCACACATCACAAGAGGTTTTACAGATAGCTTCTCTCCAGTTTTTATGTGGAAATATTTGGTTTATCCCACCAAATCTCAATAGGCTCCCAAATGTCCCTTTGTAGATTCTACAAAATGAGTGTTTCCAACCTCCTGAATCAATAGAAAGTTGCAACTCTGTGAGATGTCTCCACACATCACAAAGCAGTTTCACAGGTAGCTTCTTTCTAGTTTTAATCTTAAGATATTTGCTTTTTCCCCTTAGGCACCAATGAGCTTTGAAAAGTCCCCTTACACATTCTACAAAAACAGTGTTTCCAAACTGTTGAATTGAAAGAAAGGTTTAACTCTGTTAGATGAATCCACACATCATAAAGCAGTTTCACAGATAGTTTCTTTCTAGTTTATATCTGTGGATATTCTCTTTACCCCATAGCCCTAAATGGGCTCCCAAATGTCCCTTCCTGCATCCACACACCACAAAGCAGTTTCACATATAATTTTGTTCTAGTTTTTATCTGTATATATTCAGTTTTTCCTCATAGACCTCAATGGGTACCAAAAATTCCTTTGCATATTCTACGAAAAGAGTGTTTCCTATTTATGGAATTAAAATAAAGGTTTAACTCTGTGAAATGAATCCACACATCACGAGGAAGTTTCACAAGTAGCGTCTTTCTAGGTTTTATCTGGGGATATTCGATTTTTCCTCATAGGTATCAATGCATCCCAAATGTTCCCTCACAGATTCTACAGAAAAAGTGTTTCCAACATGCTGAATCAAAAGAAAAGTTTAATTCTGTGACATGAATCCACATATCACCAAGGAGTTTCACTTATAGCTTCTTCCTAATTTGCAACTGGGGATATTGGGTTTTTCCCCACAGGCCCCAAAGGGCTCCCAAATGTCCCTTCACAGGTTCTGAAAAAAAGAGTGTTTCCAGCCTGGTGAATAAAGAATAAAGAGAAAGTTTTAACTTTGTGAAGTAAACCAAAACATCAACAAGGAGTTTCACAAATAGCTTCTTTTTATTTTGTATCTGGGGATTTTTGTTTTTCTTTTTCCCCCTAGGCCTCAATGGGCTCCCAGTTGTCCCATTGCCAATGGTACAAAATGCATTTTTACAATCTACTGAATCAAAAGAAAGGCTTAACTCTGTGAGATTAATCCGCACATCACCAAGCAGTTTCACAGATAGCTTCTTTCTTTTTTTTTACTTTGGGATATTTTATTTTTCCCCATAGGCCTCAAAGGGCTCTGAAATGTCCCTTTGCATGTTCTACAAAAGAGTATTTTCAAACTGCTGAATGAAAACACAGGTTTAATTCTGTGAGATTAATCCACACATCACCAAGCAGTTTCACAGATAGCTTCTTTCTAATTTTCATCTGGAAATATTCAGTTTTTTTCCAGAGGCCTCAATGGGTCCCTAAATGTCTCTAGGCAGATTCTAAAAAAACAAACGTTGTGTTTCCAACATCCTGAATTAAGTGGAAGGCGTAACTCTGTGAGATAAGTTGACACATCACTAAGCAGTTTCACAGATAGCTTCTTTCTAGTTTTTAACTGGGGATATTTGGTTGTTTCCCATAGGAATCAATGGGCTTTTAAAAGTCCGTTCATAGATTCTACAAAAAGAGTCTTTCCAACCTGGTACATCAAAACAAAGCTTAAACTCTCTGTGATTAATCAACGCTTCACAAAGCAGTTTCACAGATAGCTTCTTTCTAGTTTTTGTCTGGGGATATTTGGCTTTTTTCCATAGGCCTCAATGGGCTCCCAAATGTCCCTTCGCAGACTCTACTAAAAGAGTGTTTCCAACCGGCTCAATCAAAAGGTTTAAACCTGTGAGATGAATCCAGCCATCACAAAGCAGTTTCACAGATAGCTTCTTTCTAGTTTTTAATCTGTGGATATTCTGTTTTACCCATAGGCCTAAATGGGCTGCCAAATGTCTCTTTGCACGTTCTAAAAAAAAAGAGTGTTTCCAACCTGCTGAATCAAAAGAAAGTTGTACCCTTGTAAGGTGAATCCATACAACACCACGGAGTTTCAGAGATAGCCTCTTTCAATTTTGTATCTGGGGATATTCGCTATTGTTCAATAGACCTCAATGGACTCCCAAATGTCACTTTGCAGATTCCACAAAAAGAGTGTTTCCAACCTGCTGAATTGAAAGAAAGGGTTAACTCTGTGAGATGAATCCACAAATTTCAAAGCAGTTACACAGGTAACTTCTTTTTAGTTTTTATCTGGAGATTTTCAATTTTGCCCCGTAGACCTCAATGGGCTCAAAAATGTCACTTCGCAGATTCTACAAAGAATGTTTCTATCATGCTGAATCAAAGAAATTTTAACTCTGTGAGATGAATCCATGTATTGCAAAACAGTTCCACAGATAGTTTTTTCTGGTTTTTAACTGGGGATGTTCAGTATTTCCCCATGGGCCTCAATGGGCTCACAAATGTGTTTTTGGAGAGTCTACAAAAAGAGTTTACAACTTGCTGTATCAAAAGAAACGTTTAACTCTTTGAGATGGCCGGGCATGGTGGCTCAAGCCTGTAATCCCAGCACTTTGGGAGGCCGAGACGGGCGGATCACGAGGTCAGGAGATCGAGACCATCCTGGCTAACCCGGTGAAACCCCGTCTCTACTAAAAACTACAAAAAAACTAGCCGGGCGAGGTGGCGGGCGCCTGTAGTCCCAGCTACTCGGGAGGCTGAGGCAGGAGAATGGCGTGAACCCGGGAGGCGGGGCTTGCAGTGAGCTGAGATCTGGCCACTGCACTCCAGCCTGGGTGACAGAGCAAGACTCTGTCTCAAAAAAAAAAAAAATAATAATAATAATCTCTTTGAGATGAATCCTCACATCACCAAGCAGTTTCACAAATAGCTTTTTTCTCATTTTTATCTGGGGATATTTTGTTTTTTCCAATGGGCCTCAATGAGATCCCAAATATCTCTTTGCAGATTGTACAAAAAGAGTGTTTCCTAATGGAAGAATAAAAGAAAAGGTTTAACTCTGTTAGATGAATCCAAACATCACCAAGCTGTTTCACAGATAGCTTCTTCATAGTTTTTATCTGGGGATATTTGTTCCTTTATTTTCCATAGGCCTCAATGGGCTCCAAAATGTCCCTTTGTAGATTCTACAAAAACAGAGTTTCCAATCTGCTGAATCAAAGGAAAGGTTTAACTCTGTGAGATGAATCCACACAATACAAAACAGTTTCACAGATAGCTCCTTTCTAGTTGTTTTCTGGAGATATTCTGTTTTTCCCCATATGCATCAAAGGACTCTGAAATGTTCTTTCACATATTCTACAACAAGAGTGCTTCCAACCTGTGATTCAAAAAAAAAAGATTTAACTCTGTCAGATGAATTATCTCATGACAAAACTGTTTCACAGAGAGTTTCTTCCTGGTTTTTATCTGGGAATATTCTGTATTTCCCCATAGGCCTCAATAGGCTCCCAAATGTCCCTTCACAGATTCTACAAAAAGAGTGTTTCCAACCTGTTGAATCAATAGAAAGGATTAATTCTGTGAAATGAATCCACACCTCATCAGGCAGTTTCACAGATAGCTTCTTTCTAGTTTTCATCTGGGGATATTCGGTTTTTCTCCATAGGTCTCTATGGGCTTTCAAATGTCCCTTTGCAGATCCTACAAAAAGAGTGTTTCCATCCTGCAGAATCAAAAGAGAAGTTCAACTCTGTGAGGTGAATGCACACATCACAAAGCCGTTTCACAGAGAGCTTCTTTCTTGTCTTTATCTGGGAATATTCCTTTTTTCATCCATAGACCTCAATGGGCTACCAAATATAACTTTCCACATTCTACAAAAAGAGTGTTTCCAACCTACTGAATCAAAAGAAAGGTTTAACTTTGTGAGATGAATCCACACATCACAAAGCTGTTTCACAGAGAGCTTCTTCCTAGTTTTTATCTGGAAATATTCAATTTTTCCCCATAGGCTGCAATGGACTCCAACATGTCCCTTCACAGATCTACAAAAAGAGTGTTTCCAGTATGCTAATTCCAAGGAAAGGTTGAACTCTAGGAGGTGAATCCACACATCACAAAGAGTTTAACAGACAGTTTCTCTCTAGTTGTTTTCGGGGTATATTCTCTTTTTCCCCATAGGCCTCAATGGGTTCCCAAATGTTCCTTCACAGATTCTACAAAAAGAGTGTTTCCAACCTGCTGAGTCAAAAGAAAAGTTTAACTCTTTGAGGTAAATACACACATCACCAAGCAGTTTCACGGATAGCTTCTTGCTACTTTTTATCTGTGGACATTCTGTTTTTCACTATAGGCCTCATTGGGCTCCAAAATATCCCTTCACAGATCCTACAAAGAGTGTTGCCAAATTGTAGAATCAAAAAAAAAAAAAAAAAAAAAAAAAAAAGGCTTAACTCTGTGAGGTGAATCCACACGTGATTAAGCTGTTTCACAGATAGATTCTTTGTAGTTTTTGTCTGGGGATATCTGGTTTTTCTCCATAGGCCTCAATGTGCTCCAAAAGGTCCCTTTGTAAATTCTATAAAAAGTGTTTCCAACTTGCTGAATCAAATAAAAGTTTTAACTCTTTGATGTGAATCCACACAACACAAAACAGTTTCACAGATAGCTCCTTCCTACCTTTTGTCTGGAGATATTCTGTTTTTCCTCATATGCTTCAAAGAGCTCCCAAATGTTTATTTGCAGATTCTACAATAAGAATGTTTCAAACCTGCTGAATCGAAAGAAAGGTTTACCTCTGTGAGATGAATCCACACAACAAAAGCATTTTCACAGTTAGCTCCTTCCTATTTTTTGTTTGCAGATATTCAGTTCTTTTCCACGTAGCTCTCAATGGTCTCCAAAATGTCCCTTTGCACATTCTACAAAAAGAGTGGTTCCAAAATGCTGAATCAAAAGAAATGTTTAACACTGTGAGATGAATCTATACATCATAAAGCAGTTACTCACAAAGTTTTTTCTAGTTTTTATCTGGATATATTCGGTTTTCCCCCATAGACCACAATGGGCACAAAGCAGTTTCACAGACAGCTTCCTTCCAGTTATTATCTCAGAATAATATATTTTTTCTGTTAGCCTCAATGGGCTCCCAAACGTCCTTTCATGGATTCTACAAAAACAGTGTTTCCAACCTTCTAAATCAAAATAAAGATTTTACTCTGGGTATATCCCCAGTAATGGGATGGCTGGGTCATATGGTACATCTAGTTCTAGATCCTTGAGGAATCGCCATACTGTTTTCCATAATGGTTGAACCAGTTTACAATCCCACCAACAGTGTAAAAGTGTTCCTATTTCTCCACATCCTCTCCAGCACCTGTTGTTTCCTGACTTTTTAATGATCACCATTCTAACTGGTGTGAGATGGTATCTCATTGTGGTTTTGATTTGCATTTCTCTGATGGCCAGTGATGATGAGCATTTTTTCATATGTCTGTTGGCTGTATGAATGTCCTCTTTTGAGAAATGTCTGTTCATATCCTTTGCCCACTTTTTGATGGGGTTGTTTGTTTTTTTCTTGTAAATTTGTTGGTGTTCTTTGTAGGTTCTGGATATTAGCCCTTTGTCAGATGAGTAGATTGCAAAAATTTTCTCCCATTCTGTAGGTTGCCTGTTCACTCTGATGGTAGTTTCTTTTGCTGTGCAGAAGCTCTTTAGTTTAATTATAAATTATGCTGCTATAAAGTCACATGCACACGTATGTTTATTGCAGCACTATTCACAATAGCAAAGACTTGGAATCAACCCAAATGTCCATCAGTGACAGATTGGATTAAGAAAATGTGGCACATATACACCATGGAATACTATGCAGCCATAAAAAAGGATGAGTTTGCGTCCTTTGTAGGGACATGGATGCAGCTGGAAACCATCATTCTTAGCAAACTATCACAAGAACAGAAAACCAAACACCGCATGTTCTCACTCATAGGTGGGAACTGAACAACGAGATCACTTGGACTCAGGAAGGGGAACATCACACACCGAGGCCTATCATGGGGAGGGGGGAGGGGGGAGGGATTGCATTGGGAGTTATACCTGATGTAAATGACGAGTTGATGGGTGCAGCAGACTAACATGACACAAGTATACATATGTAACAAACCTGCATGTTATGCACATGTACCCTACAACTTAAAGTATAATAATAATAAATAAATTAAAAAAAAAAAAAAAAAAAAAAGATTTTACTCTGTGAGATGAATCCACACATTACAAAGCAGTTTCACAGATGGCTTATTTCTAGTTTTTATCTGTGAAAATTCAATTTTTCCCCTTAGGACTCTATGGGCTCCTAAATGTTCCTTCTCAGATTCTACAAAAAGAGTGTTTCCAACCTGCTGAATCAAAATAAAGATTTTACTCTGTGAGATGTATCCACAGATCAGAAAGAAGATTCACAGATAGTTTCTCTCTAGTATTTATCTGAGATATTTGATTTTTCCCCATAAGCCTCAATGTGCTCCCAAATGTCCCATCACAGATTTTACAAAAAGAGTGTTTCCAACTGCATAGCCAAAAAGAAGGCTTAGCTTTGCGAGCTGTATCCACACATCACAAAGCACTTTAAAAAAATGTTTCTTTCTAGTTTTATCTGGGGATATTCTGTTTTTCCCTATAGGTGTTTATGCGCTCCAAAATGTCCCTTCACAGATTCTACAAAAATAATATTTCCAACCTGCTGAGTTATAAGAAAGATTCAACTTTGTGAGATGAATCCACACATCTCTAAGCAGTTTCACAGATAGCTTCTTTATAGCTTTTGTCTGGGGATATTCTGTTTTTCCCCATAGGCCAAAATGGGTTCTGAAATGTCCCTTCTCAGATGCTCTAAGAGCAGTGTTTTTTGTTGAACTCTCTGAAATGAATCCACACATAAAAGTACAGTTTCACAGATAGCTTCTTTCTGGTTTTTACCTGGGGATTTTTAATTTTTCCCCATAGGCCTCCATGGACTCCCAAATGTCCATTCTCAAATTCTACAAAACGGGTCTTTTCCATCCTGCTGAATCAAGGAAAACTTTACCTCTGGTGGGTGAATCCATACATCAACAAGGACTTTTACAGATAGCTTCTTTCTAGTTTTTATCTGGGAAATTCGGTTTTTCCCCATAGGCCTCAATGGACTCCCAAATGTCTCTTTGCTGATTCTAGGAAAAGGTTGTTTCCAACCTGCTGAATTAAAAGAAAGGTTAAACTCTGTAAGATGAATCCAAACATCACAAAACAGTTTCACAGAGCGCTTCCTTCTAGTTTTATTGGTGGATATTCATTTTTTCTTTATAGGCCTGAATGGACTCTGACAAATCACTTTGCAGATTCTACAAAAAAAAGTGTCTTCAACCTGTTGAATCAGAAGTAAGGTTTAACTCTCTGAGTTGAATCCACAAATCAGAAAGCAGTTACACAGATAGCTTCTTTCCAGTTTTTATTTGGAGATACTCAGTTTTTCCTCACAAACCTCAATGGGCTTCCAAATGTCCCTTTGCTGATTCTACAAAAAAAGGTTTCCAACCTGCTGTATGAAAAGAAAGGTTTACCACTGATGGATGAATCCATACATCACAAATCAGCTTTACAGATACCTTCTTTCTAGTTTTTATCTTTGGATATTCGGATTTTCCTTATATATCTCAATGTGCTCACATAAATCCCTTTGCAGCTTCTACAAATAAAGGGTTTCCAATATGCTGAATCAATATAAATGTTTAGTTCTGTGAGATGAACCCACCCATGACAAAGCAATTTCATTTTCTGGTTTATATCTGGGGATATTTGGTTTTTCCCCGTAGGCCTCACTGGGCTCTGAAGTGTCCCTTCGCAGATTCTACAAAAGGAGTGTTTCCAACCTGCTGAATCAAAAGAAAAGTTTACTCTGTGAGATGAATCCACATGTCACTAGGCAGTTTCACAGATAGCTTCTTTCTAGTTTTCATCTGGGGATATTTGGTTTCTCATTTGGTTTCTCCTTATTGGCTTCAAAGGGCTCCCAAATGTCCTTTTGCACGTAATACAAAAAGAGTTTTTCAAACCTACTGAATCAAAAGAAAGGTTGAACCCTGTGAGATTAATCCTCAGATCACAAAGAACTTGTGCAGATAGATTATGTCTTTTAATCTGAGGATATACAGTTTTTCCCGATAGGCCACAATAAACCCCCAAGTGTCCCTTTACAGATTCTACAAGAAGAGTGTTTCCAACTCGTGGAATCAACAGAAAGATTTAACTCTGTGAGATGAATCCACACATCACTAAGCAGTTTCAGAGATAGCTTCTTTCTACTTTTCATCTGGAGATACTCGGGTTTTCCCGACTTGCCTCAATGAGCTCCAAAATGTCACACTGCCGAGTCTTCCAAAATGTCTCTTCTTAGGTTCTACAAAAAGGGTTTCCAACTTACTGTATCAAAAGGAAGGTTTAACTCTATGAGATGTATCTACACATCACAAAGAAGTTTCACAGATAGCTTCTTTTTTGTTTTCATCTGGGGATATTTTGTTTTGCTTTGTAGGCCTCAATGGGGTATGAAATGTCATTTTGGAGTTTGTAAAAAAGAGTGTTTCATGGTACTGTAACTACAAAGCTGAAACACTCTTTTTTACAAACTCTGAAATGAAACTATACTACAAGGCTACAGTAACCAAAACAGCATGACACTGGTACCAAAACAGAGATATAGACCAATGGAACAGAACAGAGTCCTCAGAAATAATACCACACATATACAGCCATCTGATCTTTGACAAACCTGAGAAAAACAAGAAATGCGGAAAGGATTCCCTATTTAATAAATGGTGCTGGAAAAATGGGCTAGCCATAAGTAGAAAGCTGAAACTGGATCCTTTCCTTACTCCTTATACGAAAATTAATTCAAGATGGATTAGAGACTTAAATGTTAGACCTAATACCATAAAAACCCTACAAGAAAACCTAGGTAATACCATTCAGGACATAGGCATGGGCAAGGACTTCATGTCTAAAACACCAAAAGCAATGGCAACAAAAGCCAAAACTGACAAATGGGATCTAATTAAACTAAAGAGCTTCTGCACAGCAAAAGAAACAACCATCAGAGTGAACAGGCAACCTACAGAATGGGAGAAAATTTTTGCAATCTACTCATCTGAAAAAGGGCTAATATCCAGAACTTACAAAGAACTTAAACAAATTTACAAGAAAAAAACAAACAGCCCCATCAAAAAGTGGGCAAAGGATATGAACAGACACTTCTCAAAAGAAGACATGCATACAGACAACAGATACATGAAAAAACGTTCATCATCACTGGGCATCAGAGAAATGCAAATCAAAACCACAATGAGATACCATCTCACACCAGTTTGAATGGCAATCATTAGAAAGTCAGGAAGCAACAGGTGCTGGAGAGGATGTGGAGAAATAGGAACACTTTTACACTGTTGGTGAGATTGTAAACTAGTTCAACCATTATGGAAAACAGTATGGTGATTCCTCAAGGATCTAGAACTAGAAGTACCATATGACCCAGCCATCCCATTACTGGGTATATACTCAAAGGATTATACATCATACTGCTATAAAGACACATGCACACGTATGTTCATTGTGGCACTATTCACAATAGCAAAGACTTGGAATCAACCCAAATGTCCATCAGTCACAGACTGGAATAAGAAAATGTGGCACATATACACCATGGAATACTATGCAGCCATAAAAATGATGAGTTTGTGTCCTTTGTAGGGACATGGATGCAGCTGGAAACCGTCATTCTCAGCAAACTATCGCAAGAACAGAAAACCTAACACCGCATGTTCTCACTCATAGGTGGGAACTGAACAATGAGATCACTTGGACTCGGGAAGGGAACATCACACATCGGGGCCTATGATGGGGAGGTGGGAGGGGGGAGGAATTGCACTGGGAGTTATACCTGATGTAAATGATGAGTTGATGGGTGCTGACGAGTTGATGGGTGCAGCACACCAACATGGCACAAGTATACGTATGTAACAAACTTGCACATTATGCACAAGTACCCTAGAACTTAAAGTGTAATAATAAAAAAAATAAGAGAAAAAAAAAAGAGAGTTTCAAACCTGCTGAATCAAAAGAAAGGTTTACCTCTCTTAGATGAATGCACACATCACCAAGCAGATTCACAGATAACTTCTTTTTAGTTTTTATCTGGAAATATTTTGTTTTTAGCCATAGGCCTCAGGGGATCCCAAGTGTCCCTTCACAGATTCTGCAGAAAAAAAATGTTTCCAACCTGCTGAATGAAAAGAGTGGTTTAACTCTGTGAGATGAATCCACACATCACAAAGCAATTTCACAGATAACTCCTTTCTGGTTTTTATCTAGGGATATTCAGTTTTACCCATAGGCCTCAATGGTCTCCAAACTGTCCCTTTGCAGATTCTAAAAAAGAGTGTTTCCCATATGCTGAATCGAAAGAAATGTTTAACTCTGTTATATGAATTTACTTTCACAAAGAAGTTCACAGATAGCTTCTTTCTAGTTTTTTTTCTGGAGATATTCTGTTTTTCCCCATAGACCTCACAGGCCTCAATGGACTCCCAAATATCCCTTTGTAGATTCTGCAAAAAGAGTGTTTCTAAACTGCTGAATCAAAAGAAAGGTTTAAATCTGTGAGATGAATCTACACATCACAAAGCAGTTTCACTTATAGCTTCTTTCTAGTATTTATCTTGGGATATTCTGGTTTTTCACATAGGCCTCAATGCGCTCCCTAATGTCCCTTCACACATTTTAAAATACAATTGTTTCCAACCTGTTGAATCAAAAGAATGTTTAATCTTTGTGAAATGAATGCACAGATCACAAAGCAGTCTTGCAGATACCTTCTTTCCAGTTTTTATGTGGGGATATTCAGTTTTCTTCATAGGCCTCAATTGGGCTTCAAAAATTTCCTTCTCAGATTCTACAAAAAAACTGTTTCCCACCTACTGAAACAAAAGAAAGTTTTTCCTCTCTGAGATGAATGCACACATGACAGTGCAGTACACAGATAGCTTCTTTCTAGTTGTTATCTGCAAATATTCTGTTTTTCCCCTAGGCCTTCATGGACTCCCAAATGTCCAATCATGGATTCTACAAAAGAGATATTTCTCCATTCTGCTGAATCAAATAAAAGTTCACATATGATCGGTGAATCCATACATCAAAAAGAACTTTCACAGATAGCTTCTTTCTAGTTTTTATCTGGGAAATTCAATTTTTCCCCATAGGCCTCAATGGACACCCCAATATTCCTTCACAAATTCGAGGAAAATATTGTTTTCAACCTGCTGAATTAAAAGTAAATTACAACTCTGTAAGATGAATCCACACATCACAAAGCAGTTTCAAAGACAGCTTCTTTCTAGTTTTATTGGGGGATATTCAGTTTTTCCTTATAGGCCTGAATGGACTCCAACAAATTCCTTCTCAGATTCTACAAAAAAGGTGTTTCTAACCTGCTAAATCAAAACAAACGTTTAACTCTATGAGATGAATCCACAAATCACAAAGCAATTACACAAATAGCTTCTTTCTAGTTTATCTGGAGATATTTGGTTTTTCCTCATAGGCCTCACTGGACTGCCAAATGTCCCTTTGCCGATTCTAAACAAACAAACAAACAAACAAACAAAAACTGTTTCCAAGCTGCTGAATGAAAAGAAAGGTTTTACCTCTGATGGACGAATCCACACCTCACAATGCAGTTTCACAGATAGCTTCTTTCTAGTTTTTATCTTTGAATATACGGATTTTACTTATATGCCTCAATGGGTTCTGATAAAACCCTTCACAGCTTCTACAAATAAAGGGATTCCAACCCACTGAATCAATAGAAATGTTTAACTCTGCGAGATGAATGCATACACGACAAAGCAGTTACAGTTTCTAGGATATATTTAGTGATATTTGGTTTTTCCCCATAGGCCTCATTGGGTTCTGAAAAAAAGAGTGTTTCCAACCTGTTGAATCAAAAAAAAAAAAAAAAAAAAAAAAAAAAGATTTAACTCTGTGAAATAAATCTACACATCAGAAAGCAGTTTCACAGATATCTTCCTTCTAATTTTTAGCTGGGGATACTCGGTTTTTCTCCCAAGGCCTCAAAGGGCTCCCAAATGCCCCATCGCATATTTGAGAAAAAGACTCTTTCCAACCTATTGAAGCAAAAGAAAGGTTTTACTCTGTAAGATTAATGCGTACATCACAAAGTAGTTTTACAGAGAGCTTCTTTTTGGTTTTTATCTGTGGATATTGAGTATTTTAAACAGGCCTCAATAGGCTCCCAAATGTCCCTTCACAGATTCTACAAAAAGAGTATTTGCAAACTGCTGAATCAAAAAAAAAAAAAAAAAAAAAAAGGATTACCTCAGTGAGATTAATTTACACATCACAAAGCAGTTTCACAGAGAACTCCTTTTGATTTTTTATCTGGGGTTATTCTATATTTCCCCATAGGTCCCAATGGGCTCAGTAAAGTCCTTTCGTTGATTCTCCAAAAAGTGTTTCCAACATGCTGAATCAAAGTGAAGGATTAACTATGTGAGATTAATCCACACCTCATAAAGCAATTACACAGATAGTGTCTTTCTAGTTTTAACCTGGGGACATTTGATTTTTCCCCATAGGCCTCAATGGGTTCCCAAATATCCCATCACTGATTCTACAAAAAGGATGTTTCCAATCTGCTGAATCAAAAGAAGGGTTTAACACTTTGAGATGAATCCACACAACACAAAGCAGTTTCACACACAGCTTCTTTCTAGTTTTTATCTGGAGATATTTGTTTCTTTCCCCATAGGTCTCAAAGGGCTCCCAAATGTCCCTTTATAGATTCTACAAACAGGGTTTTTCTAACCTGCTGATTCAAAAGAAAGGTGAAACTCTAAGAGATTGATTGACACATAACAAAGCAGTTTCACACATAGCTTCTTTCTATATTTATCTGGGTATGTTCATTTTTTTTCCCATAGGCCTCAATGGGTTTCCAAATATCTCGTCCTAAGTTCTACAAAAAGAGTATTTCCAACAAGCTGAATGAAAGCATAGGTTTATCTCTGCGTGATGAATTGACACATCAAAAAGTTGTTTCACAGATAATTTCTGACTACTTTTTATCTGGGGATATTAAGTGTTTCCCTTAGGCCTTAACAAACTCCCAAATGTCCCTTCGCAATTTTGACAAAAAGAGTGTTTCCAACTTACTGAATCAAAATGAATCCACAAATGACAAAGCAGTTTCACAAATAGCTTCTTTCTAATTTTTTTTCAGAGGATATTCAGGTTTTCCCATAGGCCTTAATGAGATCCCAAATGTCCATTCGTAGATATTACAAGAAGAGTGTTCCCAACCTGCTGAATCAAAAGGAAGGTTGAAATCTGTGAGATGAATCCACACATTGCAAGGTAGTTTCACAGATGGCTTCTTTCTAGTTTTTATCTGGGGATATTCAACTTTTCCCCATTGGCCTGAATGGGCTCTGAAAAGTACTTTCGTGGATATTACAAAAAGAGTGTTTCCAAACCTCTGAATCACAAGCTCTGTGAGATGAATCCACACATCACAAAGCAGTTTAACAGATAGTTTCTTTCTAGTTTTTATTGAGGATATTCAGTTTTTTTCCTTAGGCCACAATGGGCTCCCAAGTGTCCCTTTTCAGATTCTAGAAAAAGAGTGTTTCCAAAGTGCTGAATCAAAAGAAAGGTTTATCCCTGATAGATGGACCCACACATCCCAAAGCACTTCCACAGATAATTTATTTCTAGTTTATACCTGAGGATATTTGTTTTTTCCCCAGAGGCATCAATGGGCTTCAAAATGTACCTTTGCAGTTTCTATAAAAAGAGTGTTTCCAACGTGCAGAATCAAAACAAAGTTTTAACTCTGTTAGATGAATCCTCACATTACAAAGCAGTTTCACAGATAGCTTCTTTCAAGTTTTCATCTGGGGATATTTTGTTTTTCCTCATAGGCCTCAATGGGCTCAATAATATCCCTTTGCCCATTCTACAAGAGTGTTTCCAAGCTGCTGAAACAAAAGAATGGTTTACATCTGATGGGCGAATCCACACATCACAAAGCAGTTTCACAGATAGCTTCTTTCTAATTTTCATTTGGGAATATTTTGTTTTCCCCATAGACCTCGAAGTGCTCCCAATTGTGCCTTAACGGATTCTACAAAAGAGTGTTTCCAACCTGCTGAATCAAAAGAAAGGTTTAACTCTTTGAGATGAATTGACACACACAAAGCAGTTTCACAGATAGCTTCTTTCTAGTTTTTATCTGGGGATATTTTGTTTTTCCCATAGGCCACAATGGGTTCTCAAATATACCTTCACAGATTCTACAAGAAAAGTGTTTCCAACCTGCTGTACCAAAGGAAAGATTTAAATATGTCAGATGAATCCACATATCACAAAACAATTTCACAGATAGCATCTTCCTAGTTTTCATCTGGGTATATTTTGGTTTTCCCCATAAGCCTCAATAAGCTCCCCAATGTTCCTTCACAGATTCTACAAAAGGAGTGTTTCCAATCTGCTGAATCAAAAGAAAGCTTTAACTCTGTGAGATGAATGTACACATCGCAAAGCAGTTTCACAGATAGTTTCTTTCTAGTTTTTATTTGGGGATATTCTGTTTTCTCCATGGGCCTCAATGTGCTCACAAATATCCTCTTGCAGATTCTACAAGAAGAGTGTTTCCAACCTGCTGAATCAATCGAAAGGTTTACCTCTGTTGGATGGTAAAAACCTCTCAAGTTTTTATCTGGGTATATTCGGTTTTTTCCAATTGGCCTCAATGGACTTTCGAATGTCCCTTTGTGGATTCTGTAAAAAGAGTATTTCCAAACTGCAGCATCAATAGAAAGCTTTAACTCTGTGAGATGAATCTGCCCATCACAACACAGTTTCACAGATAGCTTTTTTTTTAGGTTTTATTTGAGGATATTCCGTTATATTTTATTTGGGGATAGGCCTCAATGGTCTTAGAAATGTCCCTTCCCAGATTCTACACAAGGAGGTTTAACAACTTGCAGAATAAAAAGAAAAGTTTACCTCTGTGAGATGAATCCACACATTACAAAGCAGTTTTACAGATAGCTTCTTTATACACACACACACACACACACACACACACACACACACACATATATATATTTAATGGTGATATTCAGTTTTCCCCCATTGGCCTCAATCAGCTCCCAAATATTTCTTCATCACAGAGTTTATAAAACAAGTGTTTCCAAAGTGCTGAGTCAAAAGAATGGTTTAACTTAAAGTCCTTTTGCTAATTCTACAAAAAGTGTTTCCAACATGCTGAATCAAAATAAAGGATTAACTCTGTGAGATTAATCCACACCTCATAAAGCAGTTTCACATATTGTGTCTTTCTAGTTTTTACTTGGGGATATATGGTTTTTCCCCATAGGTCTCAATGGACTCACAAATGTCCCTTCACTGATTCTACAAAGAGGATGTTTCCAATCTGCTGAATCAAAATAAGGTTTAACACTTTGAGATGAATCCACACATCACAAAGCAGTTTTGCCCATACCTTCTTTCTAGTTTTTATCTGGGGATATTTGATTATTCCCCATAAACCTCAATGGGCTCCAAAATGTCCCTTTGAAGATTCTACAAAAGGGTGTTTCCATGCTGTTGAATCAAAAGAAAGGTTTATCTCTGGTGAATAGATCCACATGTCACAAAGCTGTTTCACAAATTGCTTCTTTTGAGTTTTTATATGGGGATATTCAATTTTTCCCCACAGACCTCAGTGGACTTTAAATTGTCCCTTTTCAGATTCTACCAAAAAAAAAAAAAAATGTATGCAAGCCGCTGAATCACAAGAGACCTTTAACTCGGTGATATCAATTGACACATCACAAAGCAGATTCATGAAAACAACTTTCTAGTTTCCAAATGGGGAAATTTTGTTTTTCCACCTAGGCCTCAATGGACTCCCAAATGGCCCTTCACAGATTCTTCAAAAAGAGTGTTTGCAACTTCTGAATGAAAAGAAAAGTTAACTTGTGAGATGAATTGACATATCACAAAACAGTTTCACAGGTTGCGTCCTTCTGGTTTTTATCTGGGGATATTCTGTTTTACCTCATAGTCCTCAACGGACTCATATATCCCATCGCAGATTCTAGAAAAAGAGTGTTTCCAACTTTCTGTATTAAAATAAAGGCTTAACTTTGTGAGATGAATCCACATGTCACCAATGAGTTTCACAGATAATTTCTTCCTCCATCTTTATCAGTGGATATTCTGTTTTTTCTCATAGGCCTCAATGGGCTCCCAAATGTCCCTTTGCATATTCTTCTAAAGGAGTGTTTTCAACCTGCTGAATCAAAAGAAACGTTTAACTCTCTGAGATGAATCCACACATCATGAAGCAGTTTCACAAAAACCTTTTTTTAGTTTTTTATCTGGAGATATTCGATTTGCCCCCATAGGCCTCAATGGGTTCCTAAATGTCCCTTCACAACTTGTACAAAAAGAGTGTTTCCAATCTGCTGAATCAAAAGAAATGTTTTTCTCTCATGGATGGATCCACACTTCACAAAGCAGTTTCACAGACAGCTTCTTTCTAGTTTTTATCTGGGGATATTCATTTTTTCCCCATAGACCTCAAATGATTTTAAAATGCCCCTATGCAATATCTACAAAAAGAGTGTTTACAACATGCTGAATCAAAAGAAAATTTTAGCTCTGTGAGATGAATCCACACATCACAAAGTAGTTTCACAGATAGCTTCTTTCTAGTTTTTATCTGGGGATATTCTATTTTTCCCCATAGACCTCAATGGGTTTTCAGATATCCCTTCACAGATTCTATAAAAAGAGTGTTTCCAACCTGCTGTATCAACAGAAAGGTTGAACTCTGTGAGATGAATCAACACATCACTAAGCAGTTTCACAGATAACTTCTTTCTTGTTTTTATCTGAGAATAATTCGTTTTTCCCTATACACCTCAAAGGGCTCCCAAATGTCCCTTTGCAGAGTCTACAAAATAAATATTTCCAACCTGCTGAATCAAAAGAAAGGGTTATCGCTGTGAGATGAATGCATGCATGAGAAAGCAGTTTCATAGATGGCTTCTTTCTAGTTTTTATCTGGTGATACTCGTTTTTTATCCCATAGGCCCCAATGAGCTCCCAAATGTCCCTTCACAGATTCTATGAAAAGAGTTCTTCCAACCTGCTGAATAAAAAAAAAAAAAAAAAAAAAAAAGGCTTTAATTCGGGGAGATGAATCCATACATCACAAAGCAGTTTCACAGATATCTTCTTTCTGGTTTTTATTTGAGGATATTCAGTTTTTCCCATGGGCCACAATGCACTCCCAAATGTCCCTTCACAGATCCTACAAAAAGAGTATTTCCAACCTACTGAATAAAATGAATAAAATGAAAGGTTTAACATTGTGAGTTGAATCCAATCACAAGGCAATTTCACAGACGAATTATTTCTAGTTTTTATTTTTGGATATTTGCATTTTCTCCATAGGCCTCAATGAGTCCCCACAGGTCCCTTCGAAGATTCTACAAAAACAGTTTACCCAACTGCTGAATCAAAAGAAGGGTTTAACTTGGTTAGATTAATCCACACATCACAATACAGTTTCACAGTTAGCTTTCTAGTTATTTTCTGGGGATATTTCCTTTTTCACCATATGCTTCAATGAGTTCCCAAATGTCTCTTCGCACATTCTGCAAAAACAATGTTTCAAAACTGCTGAATCAAAAGAAAAGTTCAATTCTGTGAGATAAATGAATAAACCAAGAAGCAGTTTCAAAAATATCCTCCTTCTAGTATTTATCTGGAGATACTCGGTCTGTCACCATAGCCCTCAATGTGCTCCCAAATGTCCTTTCTCACATTCTACAAAAGTCTGTTTGCAACATGCTGAATAGAAAGAAAGTTTTAACTCCGTGAGATGAATCCACACATTACAAAGCAGTTTCACAGATAACTTCTTTCTAGTTTTTATTTTTGGATGTTCATTTTTTCACCTTAGGCCTCAATGAACTCACAAATGTCCCTTTGAAGATTCTACAAAAACAGTGTTTCGAAACTGCTGTATCAATGGAGAGGTTTAACTCTGTGAGATGAATCAACACATCACAAAGCAATTTCAAAGATAGCTTCTTTCTAGTTCTTATCTGGAGATATTCAGTTTGTCACCAGAGCCCTCAATGCATTCCCAAATGTCCCTATGCAGATTCTAAAAATAAATAAATAAAAATAAATAAAAAAAAATTTCCAACCTGCTGAATCAAAACAAAGGTTTAGCTCTGTGAGATGAATCCACACATCACAAAGTAGTTTCACAGATAACATCTTTCAATTTTTTTTCTGGGGATATTTGATTTTTCACCATAGGCCTCAATGAGTCCACGAATGTCCCTTCACAGATTCTACAAAAACAATGTTTCCAAACTGCTGAATTGAAAGAAAGGTTTAACTCTTTGAGATGAATCCACACGTCACAATGCAATTTCACAGATATCTTCTTTCTAGTTTTTATCTGGAGTTATTTGCTTTTTCACCATAGGCTTCAATGAGCTCCCAAATGTTCCCTTGGACAATTCCACAAAAAGAGTGTTTCCAAACTGCCAAATAAAAAGAATTTAACTCTGTGAGATGAATCCACGTGTAACAAAGAAGTTTCACAGATAGCTTCTTTCTATTTTATAAGTAGGGATATTTGTTTTTTTACCGTAGGCCTCAGTGAGCTCCCAAATGTCCCTTTGAAAATTCTGCAAAAACAGTGTTTCAAAACTGCTGAATCAAAAGAAAAGTTTAGCTCAGTGAGATGAATCAACAAATCAGAAAGTAGTTTCAAAGATATCTTATTTCGAGTTTTTATCTGGTTTGCCACCATATCCCTCAATGTGTTTCCAAGTGTCCCTTTGCATATTCTACAAAAAAAACTGTTTTGCCACCTGCTGAATCAAAAGAAAGATTTAAATCTGTGAGATGAATCCACACATCACAAAGCAGTTTCACAGATAGTTTCTTTCTAGTTTTTTTCTCAGGATATTTTGTTTTTCCTCACAGGCCTCAATGGGTTCCCAAATTTCTCTTTGCAGATTCTACGAAAAGAGTGTTTTCACCCTGCTGATTCAATAGAAATGTTTAACTCTGTGAGATGAATCCACACATCAAAAAGCAGTTTCAGAGATAGCTTCTTTCTATTTTTTATCTGGGGATATTTGATTTTTCCGCATAGACTCCAATGAACTCCCAAATGTCCCTCCACATATCTTACAAAAAGGGTGCTTCCAACCAGCGGAATAAAACAACAACAACAACAAAAAAAGTTTAACTTTTTGAGATGAATCCTCACATCACAATACAGTTTCTCAGATAGCTTCTTTCTAGTTTTTTCCTGGGGATATTGGATTTTTTCCTTAAACCTTGATGGGCTCCAAAATGTACCTTCACATATTCAACAGAAAAAAGCATTTCCAACCTGCTGAATCCAAAGAAAAGTTTAAATCTGTGAGATAAATCCACTCATCACAGAGCAGTTTCACAGGTAGCTTATTTCTAGCTTTTATCTGTGGATATTTGGAATTTCCTTATAGGCCACAATGGACTCTCAACTATCCCTTTTCAGATTATACAAAAATCAAGTTTCCAACCTACAAAATCAATTGAAAAGTTTAACATTGTGAGATGAATCCACACATCATGTTCAGTTTCACATGTAGCTTCTTTGTAGTTTTTATCTGCTGATATTCAGTTTTTCCCCATAGGCCTCAATTCGCTCCCAAGTGTCCCTTTGCAGGTTCTACAAAAAGTGTGTTTCCAACCTGCTGAATCAAAAGAAAATTTTAACTCTGTGAGTTGAATTCATGCATCGCAATGCAATTTCAGAGATAGCTTCTTTCTAGTTTTTATCTAGGGATATTCGGTTTTTACTTGTAGGCCACAATGGACTCTCAATGTGTCTTTGCAGATTCTATGAAAAGAGTGTTTTTAAACTGCTGAATCAAAAGAACTGTTTAATACTGTGAGATAAATGCATGCATCACAAAGCAGTTTCACAACTAGCTTCTTTCTAGTTTTTATTTGTGGATATTCAGTTTTTCCTCATATGCCACAAGGGACTCCAAAATGTCCCTTCACAGATTCTACAAAAAGATTGTTTCCAGCCTGCTGAATCAACAGAAAGTTTTAACGCTGTAAGATGAATCAACTCATCTCAAAGCAGTTTCACAGATAGCTTCCTTCTAGTTTTTATCTGGGGATATTCAGTGTTCTCCCATATGCCTCTAGGGACTCCAAATATCCCTTCACAGTTTCTAAAAAAAGAATGTTTCCAACCTGCTGAATCAAAAGAATGACTTAACTCTGTGATATAAATCCACACATAAAAAAGCAATTTCACAGATAACTTCTTTTTAGTTTTTATCAGCGGATATTTCGTTTCTCCCTATCACCTTCCATGAGCTCTGAAAAGTCCCTTCACAAATTCTACAAAAAGAGTGTTTCCAACCTGCTGAATCAAAAGAAACATTTTTAACACTGTGAAATGAATCCACATATCACAAAGCAGTTTCTCAGATAGCTTCTTTGTAGTATTTATCTGGGGATATTCCCTTTTTCCCTTTAGACCTTAATGAGCTCCCAAATGTCCCTCCCCAGATTCTACAAAAAGAGTTTCCAACCTGCTTACTCAAAGGAAAGTTTTAACTCTGTAAGTTGAATCAGGAAATGACAAAGCAGATTCACAGATAGATTATTTCTAGTTTTTGTCTCAAGATATTCTTTTTTTCCCCATAGACCTCAATGGGCTCCCAACTATCCCTCACAAATTCTACACAAAGAGTATTTCCAACCTGCTGAATTTTTAAAAAAAAGTTTTAACTCTGTGAGGTGAATCCACATATCAGAAAGCAGTTTCACAGATAGTTTCTTTCTAGTTTTTATTGGGATATTCTGTTTCTCCCCATAGGCCTCAGAAGATTCCAAAATGTCATTTCACAGAATCTACAAAAACAGTGTTTCCACTTTGCTGAATCAAAAGGAAGTTTTAATCATGTTAGATGAATCCAGGCATCACAAATCAGTTTCACAGATAGCTTCTTTGTAGTTTTTCTGGGGATATTCATTTTTTCCCCATAGGCCTCAATTGGCTTTCAAATGTCCCATCACGGCTTCCACAAAAAGAATGTTTGCAATATGCTGAAACAAAAGTAATTTAATTCTGTGAGATGAATCCACACGTCACAAAGTAGTTTCATAAATAGTTTTTTCTAGTTTTCACTGGAGATTTTCCCCATAGGATTTAATGGACTCCAAAAATTCCCTTTGCCGATTTTTAAAAAAGGGTTTTCCAACCTGCTGAATCAAAAGAGAGGTTTAAATCTGTGAGATGAATCCACACATCAACAAACAGTTTCACAGATAGCTTCCTTATAGTTTTTATCTGGGAATAATCACTTTTTCCCCATAGGCCTCAATAATATCCCATATATCCATTCGCAGATTCCACAAAAAGAGGGTTTTCAATCTGCTAGAGAAAAATAAAGTTTAACTATGTGAGATGAATAAACACATCATTTATCAATTTCACAGATGGCTTCTTTATAGTTTTTATGTGGGGATATTCTGTTTTCCCAGTTAGGCCTCTAAGGGTTCTCAAATGTCCCTTTGCAGATAGTACAAAAAGCATGTTTCCAAGCTGCTGAATGAAAAGAAATGTTTACCTCTGTGAGATGAATCCACACACCACCAAGCAGTTTCACAGACAGCTTCTTTTTTTTCTTCTTTATTCTTTTTTTAAAATCTAGAATATTCTAATTTTCCCCATGGGCCTCAATGGGTTCCCAAATGTCCCTTCACAGATCCTGAGAAAAAAAGTGTTTCCAATTGGGTGAATCAAAAGAAAGGGTTAAATCTGTGAGATGAATACTGACATAAACAAACAGTTTCACAGACAGCTGCTTTCTAGTTTTTAAGTGGGCATATTCTTTTTTTCCTCTTAGGCATTAATGCTTTCCAAATGTCCCTTTGAGATTCTACAAAAAAGAGTATTAACTGGCTGAATCAACAGAAAGCTTTAACTCTGTGAGATGAAACCACACATCACTAAGTAGTTTCACATATAGTTTCTTCCTCGTTTTTATCTGGGGATATTCAGTATTACCCCACATGCCACAATGGGCATCGAAATGTCCCTTTGCAGATTCTACAAATAGAGTGTTTGCAACCAACTGAATCAAAGAGAGGTTCAACATGGTTGGATGAATTCACACATCACAAAACACTTTTACAGAAGGCTTCTTTCTAGTTTCTATCTGGGGATATTCACTTTTCCCCATAGTGCTCAATGGGGTCCAAAATGTCCCTCCACAGATTATACAAAAAGAGTGTTTCCAATCTGCTGAATAAAAAGAAAGGTTTCACTCTCTGAGATAAACCACACACCACAAAGCACGCTCACAGATAGATTCTCTCTAGTTTTTATCAGGGGACATTCAATTTTTCCCTGTAAGCCTCAATGGTCTCCCAAATGTCCCTTAGCAGATTATATAAAAAGAGTGTTTTGAAAGTGATGAATCAAGACAAAGATTTAACTCTGTGAGATGAATCCACACATCACCAGGGAGTTTCACAGATAGCTTCTTTCTAATTTTTATCTGGGGATATTCTGTTTTACCCATATACCTCAATTGGCTCCCAATTGTCCCTTTGCACACTGTACAAAAACAGTGTTTCCAAATTGGTGAATCAAAATAAAGGTTTACTTCTGTGCGATGAATACACACATCAACAAGAAGTTTCACAGATAGTTTCAGTCTAGTTTTTTCCTGGGGGATTTTGATTTTTTCCCTATAGGCTTCAAATGGCTCAAAAATGTCCCTTTGCAGATTCTACAAAAATACTGTTTCCAACCTGCTGAATCAAAACAAATGTTTGAATGTGTGAGATGAATTAAAACATCACAAAGTAGTTTTGCAGTTCTAGTTTTTATCTGGGGATATTGTATTTTTACCCACAGGCCCAGTGGGATTTCAAATGCTACTTCGCAGATTCTACAAAAAGAGTTTTTCCAAGTTGCTGAATCAAAGTACAGTTTTAACTCTCTGGGATGAATCCACACATCACCAAGCAGTTTCACAGATAGCTTCCTTCTAGTTTTTATCTGGGGATATTCTGTTTTCCCCATAGGCCTCAATGGGCTCCCAAATATCCCTTTGAAGGTTCTAAAAAAAAGAATGTTTCCAATCTGCTGAATCAAAACTACAGTTTAGCTCTATGAGCTGAATCCACACATAACAAGGCAGTTTCACAGATAGCTTCTTTCTGATTTTTATCAGGGGATATTCAGTTTCTCCCCATCGGTCTCCATGGGCTCCAAAATGTTCCTTCACAGATCCTACAAAAAAAGTGTTTCCCACCTGCTGAATCAAAAGAAATGTTTATCTCTGTAAAATGAATTCACACTTCACAAAGCAGTTTCACAGATAGATTCTTTCTAGTTATTATCTGAGGATATAAGGGTTTTTCCAATAGGTCTCAATGGACTCCCCAATATCCCTTCACAGATTCTAGAAAAAGATTGTTTCCAACCTCCTGAGTCAAAAGAAATTTGACTTTGTGAGTGGAATCCACACATCACAATGCAGTTTCACAGATAGCTTCTTTATAGGTTTTTTTCTGTGGATATTTGGCTTTTCTCCATAGGTCACAACTGGTTCCAAAATTTCCCTATGCAAATTCTGCAAAAAGTGTGTTTTCAACCTGCTGAATCACAGAAATGTTTAACGCTGTGAGATGAATCCACATAAGAAAAAGCAGTTTCACAGACAGCTTCTTTCTAGTTTTTATGTGGGGATATTCAATTTCTCCCCGTAGGACTCAATGGGCTCCAAAATGTTCCTTCACAGATTTTACAAAAAGGTTGTTTTCAACTTGTTGAATCAAAGCAAATGTTCAACTCTGTGAGATAAATCCACACATCTCAAAGCAGTTTCATACATAGCTTCTTTCTAGTGTTTATCTGGGGATATTTTGTTTTTTCCTTAAGTAACATTGGGCTCCCAAATGACCCTTTGTAGATTTTACAAAGAGAGTGTTTTAACCTGCTGAATCAAAGAAATGTTTAACTGTGTTAAGTCCATCCATACATAACAAAGTAATTTCACATGTGGCTTCTATCTAGTTTTTATCAGGAGATATTCTGTTTTTTTCATAGGCCTACATGGGCTCCCAAATATCCCTTCACAGATGCTACAAAACTCGTGTATTCAACAAGCTAATTCAAAACAAAAATTTACATATGTGAGATGAATCAAGCATCACAAATCACTTTCACAGAGAGCTTCTTTCTAGTTATTATCTGGAAATATTCCATTTTTCCCATATGTCTCAAGAGGCACCAAAATGTCCTGTCACAGACTTCACAAAAAGAGTGTTTCTAACCTTCTGAACCAAAAGAAAGTTTTAAATCTGTGAGATACATCCCAATATCACAAAGCAGTTTCAGAGACAGCTTCTTTCTAGTTTTTATTTGGGGATATTCGGGTTTTTTCCATAGGCATCCATGGGCTCCAAAATGTCCCTCACAGATTCTAGAAAAATAGTGTCTCCAATGTGCTGAATCAAAAGAAAGTTTTATCTCTGTGAGATGAATCCACACATCGCTAAGCAGTTCACAGATAGCTTCTTTCTAGTTTTTATCGGTGGATATTCAGTTTTTCCCCTAGACATCAATAGGCTTCCAATTTTCCCTTTGCACTTTCTACAAAAAGAGTATTTCCACTCTGGTGATTCAAAGGAAAGGATTACCTCTGTGAGATGAATCCACACATCACCAAGCAGTTTCAGAGAAAACTTCTTTCTAGTTTTTATCTCAGGATATTTTGCTTGTACCCTTAGGCTTCAATGGGCTCCAAAATGTCCCTCCACAGATCTACAAAAAGAGTGTTGCAACCGGTTGAATCAAAAAAATTGCTTAACTCTGTGAGATTAATCCACACAACACATAGTAGTTGCACAAATGGTTTATTTCTGGATTTTATCAGGGCATATTCCCTATTTCCCCCATATGCCTCAAAGGACTCCCAAAAGTCCCTTCGTAGAGTGTACAATTATTTTTTTCCAACCTGCTGGACGAAAAGAAAGGTTTAACTCTGGAAGATGAATTCACATACCACTAAACTTTTTCACAGATGGCTTCTTTTTATTTTATTTTTTTCTGGGGATTTTCTGTTTTCTTTTTTTTTTTTTCCCACCCCTATAGGCCTCAACGGAGTCCTAAATATCCCTTCGCATATTCTACAAAAACGGAGTTTCCATACTACTGAATAAAAAAATAGTTTAATTTTGTGACATGAATAGACACATCACAAAGCAGTTTCACTTACAACCCGTTGAGGCTTCTTTCTAGTTTTTATCCAAGGATATTCAGTTTATCCCCTTTGGCCTCAGTGGGGTACCAAATGTCTCTATGCAGATTCTAAAAAGAAAAAAAGTGTTTCCAAACTGCTGAATTAAAAGAGTGATTTAACTCTGTTGGATGAATCCGCTCATAACAAAGCAGTTTCCCAGATAACTTCTTTCTAGTTTTTATCCGGAGATATTCAATTTTTCCCCGTAAACCTTAATGGGCTTCCTATTGTCCCTTCACAGATTCTACCAAAAGAGTGTTTCCAACCTGCTCAATCAAAAGCAAGGTTTAACTCTGTGAGATGAACCCATCCATCACAAAGTAGTTTCACAGATAGCTTCTTTCTAGATTATTTCTGAGTTTATTCAGTTTTTACCAATAGGCCTCAATAGACTCCCAAATGTCCCTTCACAGATTCTACAAAAAGAGATTTTCCAACTTGCAGAATCAAAACAAAGTTTTAGCTCTATTAAATGAATCCACTTTTCACAGATAGCTTTTTTCAGGTTTTTATCTGAGGATATTATCTTTTCCCCCATAGGCTTAAAAGGGCTTCCAACTGTCCCTTTGTAGATTCTACACAAACAGTGTTTCTAAATTGCTGAAAAAAAGGAAAAATTTAACTGTTTTAGATAAATCCACATATCACAAAACAGTTCTATAGGCAGCTTTTTTCTCATTTTTATCTGGGGATATTTGTTTTTTTCTGATAGGACACATAGTGCTCCCAAATGTCCATTTACAGATTCTACAAAATAGTTTTTCTAATCTGCTGAATCAAATGAAATATTTAACTTTGTGAGATTAATGCACACATCACAAAGCAGTTTCAATGATAGCTTCTTCCTAATTTTTATGTAGGGATATTCAGTTTTTCCTCATAGGCTTCAATTGTATCTTAGCAGATTCTACAAAAGAGTGTTTCCAACCTACTGAATCACAGAAAAGTTTTAACTCTGTGAGATGAATCCACGCCTCACAAAGCAGTTTCACAGATAGCCTCATTGGAATTTTTATCAGGTTATATTCTGTTTTTTCCCATAGTCCTCAATGGGCTTTCAAAATCCCTTAGTAAATTCCACAAAAAGAGTGTTTCCAGCCTGCTGACTCAAAAGAAAAGTTTAACTCTGTGAGAGGAATCCACATATCCCAAAGCAGTGTCAAAGATAGCTATTTCCAGTTTATATCTATGGATATTCAATTTTTTTCAACAGGCCTCAAAGGGTTCCCAAATTTTTTCTTTGCATTTCTACAAAAAGAGTGCTTCCAACCTCTGATTCAAAAAAAGGTTTAACTTTGTGAGATCAATTCACACTTTAAAAAGCATTTTCACAGATAGCATGTTTCTAGTTTTTATCTGGGGATATTTGGCTTTTTCCCATAGGCCTAAATTGGTTTCCAAGTGTCCCTCCACAGATTCTACAAAAAGAGTGTTTCCAACCTACTGAATCAAAAGAAAGATTTAATTCTGTGAGATGAATCCATTAATCTACAAGCAGTTTGACAGATAACTTCTTTCTAGTTTTTATCTGGGGATATTCAATTTTTCCCTTAGATCAAAATGTGTCCCTAAATGTCCCTTCACAGATTCTACAAAAAGCGTGTTTTCAACCTGCTGAATCAAAAGAAAGGTTTAGCTCTGTGGGATGAATCCAACCAACAACAAGCAGTTTCACAGATAAGTTCTTTGTAGTTTTTATCTGAGGATCTTTGGTTTTTCTTCATAGGCTCCCAAATATCCCTTCACAGATCCTACAGAAAGACTGTTTCTAATCTTCTGAATCAAAAGACAGTTTTAACTCTGTGAAATGAATGCAGACATCACAAAGGAGATTCACAGTTAGCTTCTTACTAGTTTTTGTCTGCAGATATTAGTTTTTTCCATTGACCTCAAAGGACTCCAAAATATCCGTTAGTGTATTATATAAAAAGTGTTTTTCCAACCTGCTGAATAAAAAGAAAGTTTTAACTCTGTGTTATGAATGCACACATCACAAAGCAGTTACACAGATAGCTTTTTCCTAGTTTTTATCTGAGGATATTCTGTTTTCCTGTTGGCCTCAAAGGACTATAAAATATCCTTCTACAGATTCTATAACAAGAGTTTTTACAACCTGCTGAACCAAAAGAAAGTTTTAAGTCTGTGAGATGAAGCCACACATCATAAAGCAGTTTCACAGAAAGGCTTCTTTTTACTTTTTATCTGAGGATATTCTATTTTTTCTCATAGAGTTCAATGGGCTCCTTCATGTCCCTTCTCAGATTCTACAAAAAGAGTGTTTCCAACACCCTGAACAAAAAGAATGGTTTACATTTATGAGATTAATTCACACATCACCAAGCAGTTTCACAGAAAACTTCTTTCCAGTATTTATCTGGGATATTTGTTTTTTCACCATAAGCCTCAATGTGTTCCCAAATGTCCCATCACAGATTTTACAAAAAGAGTGTTTCCAACCTGCCGAATCAAAAAGAAGGTATAACTTTGTGAGATGAATCCATACATCCCAAAGCAGTATCACAGTTAGCTTCTTTCTAGTTTTTCCTGGGTATATTCTGTTTTTCCACATAGGACTCCATGGGCCACCAAGAGTCCCTTTGAAGATTCTACAAAAAAAGTGTTTCCAAAGTGTTCAATCAAAAGGCAAGTTTAACTCTGTGAGGTGAATCCAGACATCATAAGCAGTTTCACAGATAGCTTCTTTCTAGTTTTTATCTTGGGGTATTCATTTTTTCACTATAGACCTCAATAGTCTCCCAAATATCCTGTCACAAATTAGACAAAAAGACCGTTTCCAACCTGCTCAATCAAAAGACAGGTTTAACATCATGAGATAAATCCACACATCCCTGAGCAGTTTCACAAATAGTTTCTTTTTTTCCTCAGAGGATATTCAGTTTTTCCCCATAGGTCTCAATGGGCTCCCAAATGACCTTCCGCATATTCTACAAAAATAGGGTTTATAACCTGGTGTGTCAAAAGACAGGTTTAACTTTTTGAGATGAATTCACACATCACACAGCAGTTTCACAGACAGATTCTTTCTAGTTTTTATCTAGGGATACTTGGATTTCCCCATAGGCCTCAATGGACTTCAAAACGTCCCTTTGCAGAATCTACAAAAAGAGGCTTTTTAATACACCCAATGCAAAAAAAAAAAAAAAAATTTTACTTTGTGACATAAAACCACATATCACCAAGCAGATTCACAGATAGCTTCTTTCTCGTTTTTATTTGAACATATTCATTTTTTTTTCATAAGCCTCAATGGGCTCCCAAATATCCTTTTGCAGATTCTACAAAAAGAGTGTTTCCAAACTGTTAAAAGAGAGGTTTAACTCTGTGAGAAGAATCTACACATCATCAAGCAGTATCACAGATAGCTACTTTCTAGCTACTATCTCCGAATTTCTGGAGATATTCAGTTTTTCCCCACAGGCCTAAATGAGGTCAAAATAGTCTTTCCACAGATTCTACAAAAAGAGTTTCCATCCTGCTGAATCAAAGAAAGATTTAACTTTATGAGGTGAACCCACACAACCCCAAGAAGTTTCACACACAGATTCTTTCTAGTTTTTAATGGGGGATATTTAATTTTTCCCTGTAGAACTCAGTGGGTTCCCAAATATCCCTTTGCCGATTCTACAAAGAGTGTTTACAACCTGCTGAATCAAAAGAAATGTTTAAATCCGTTAGTTGAATCCACACATCACAAAGCACGTTCACAGATAGCTTCTTTCTAGTTTTTATCTGGAGATATTCAGTATTTCTCCAAAGGTCACATGTCCCTTTGTAGGTTCTTCCAAAAAAGTGTTTCCAACTTTCAGAATCAAAAGAATGGCTTAACTGTTTGTGATGAATCCACACATGACTAAGCAGTTTCACAGATAGCTTCATTTTAGTTTATATCTGGGAATATTTGGTTTTTCTCCTTAGGACCCAATTGGATCCCACATGTACCTTGGCAGATTCTACAATGGCTCAAGCCTGTAATCCCAGCACTTTGGGAGGCTGAGACGGGCGGATCACGAGGTCAGGAGATCGAGACCATCCTGGCTAACACGGTGAAACCCCGTCTCTACTAAAAAATACAAAAAACTAGCCGGGCGAGGTGGCGGCGCCTGTAGTCCCAGCTACTCGGGAGGCTGAGGCAGGAGAATGGCGTGAACCCGGGAGGCGGAGCTTGCAGTGAGCTGAGATCCGGCCACTGCACTCCAGCCAGGGCGACAGAGCAAGACTCCGTCTCAAAAAAAAAAAAAAAATGTGTCTCCAACCTGCCCAATTAAACAAAAGTTTAACGTTGAGATGAATTCACACATCACAAGGCTGTCGCACAATAGCTTCTTTCTAGTTTTTACCTAGGAATACTCGGGTTTTCCCCATAGTCCTCAATGGGCTCCCACATGTCCCTTTGCAGATTCTACTAAATGAGTGCTTCCAATCTGCTGAATCCAAAGAAATGTTTCACTGTGTGAGATGAATCCTCATAATACCAAATAGTTTCACAGATAGCTTCTTTCTAGTTTTATCTGGGAATATTCAGATTTTTCCCACAGAAATCAAAGGGCTCCCAAATGTCCCTTTGCAATTTTTACAAAAAGAGTGTTTCCAACCTGCAGAATCAAAAGAAAGATTTCACCCTGTGAGATAAATTCACACATCACCAAATAGGTTCAAAGATATCTTCATTCTAATTTTTATCTGGGGATATTCTGTTTTTCCCCATTGGCCTCAAAGTGCTCAGATAAATCTACACATCACCAAGTAGTTTCACAGGTAGCTTCTTTCTAGTTTTTATCTCTGGATATTCGTTTTTTTCCTATAGGCCTCAATGGTCTCCCAAACATCCTTTTGCAGATTCCATTAAAAGAGTGTTTCCAACCTGTTGAATCAACAGAAGGTTTTAAGTCAGTGAGATGAATTCACACATCACTAAGAACTTTCACAGATAGCTTCTTTCTAGTTTTCATCTAGAGATATTCATTTTTCTCCCATAGTTCTCAGTGATCTTTAAAACGTCCCCTCACAGACTCTACAAAAAGAGTGTTTTGAACCTACTGTGTTAAAATTAAGGTTGAACCTTGGGAGATAAATCCACACATCACCCAGAAGTGTCACAGATAGCATCATTCTAGTTTTTCTCCTTGGGATATTCAATTTTTCCACCTAGGCCTCAATGGGCACCAAAATGTCCCTTGACAGATTATACAAAAAGAGTGTTTCCAACCTGCTGAGTCAAAAGAAATGTTTAACTCTGTGAGATGAATCCACAAAAAAAAGCAGTTTCATAGATAGTTTCTTTCTTGTTTTTATCTGAAAATATTGTTTTTCCCCATAGACCACAATGGGCTCTAAAATATCGCTTAGCAGATTCTAAAAAGAGAGTGTTTCCTTCCTGCTGAATGAAAAGAAAGCTTTAAATCTGTGAGATGAATCCACACATAACAAAGTAGGTTCAGAATCAGCTTCTTTCTAGTTTTTATCTGGGAATCTTTGAATTTCCCCATAGGCCTCAATGGTCTCCCAAATGTCCCTTCACAGTTTCTACAAAAAAAGTGCTTACAACATGCTGAATCAAAATAAAGTTTTAACCCTGTGAGATGAATTCACAGAACACAAAGCAGTTTCACAGGTAGCTTCGCTCTAGTTTTTACCTGCGGATATTTGGTTTTTCCGCATAGGCCTCAATGTGTTCCAAAATGCCCTTTTGTACATTCTACAGAAAGAGTATTTCCAACCTGCTGAATCAAAGAAAGGTCCAATTCTGTTAGATGAATCCACACATCACAAAGCAGTTTCACAGAAAACTTCTTTCTAGTTTTTAATCTGTGGATATTTTGTTTTTCCCCTAAGCCCTCAATGGGCTCTCAAATGTCCCTTTCCAGATTCTACAAAAGAGTGTATCCAACATGCTGAATAAAAAGAAAGGTTCAACTCTGTCAGGTAAATCCAAAAATCACAAATCAGTATCACGGATATCTTCTTTCTAGTTTTCATCTGGGGATATTCACTTTTTCCCCTAGGTCAAAATAGGCTTCAAAATGTGTCCTCAAGGATTCTATAAAAAGAGTGTTTCCAACCTACTAAATCAAAAAAATGTTTTATCTTTGTGAGATGAATCCACACGTCACAAAATAGTTTCACAGTTAGCTTCTTTCTAGTTTTTGTCTGGGCATATTCTGTTTTTCTCCATAGGCATCAATGTGCTCCGAAATGTCCACTCACAGATTCTACAAAGAAGGTCTCCAGCTTGTGAAATCTGTTGAATCAAAAGAACTGCTTAACCCTGTGAGATGAATCCACACATCACGAAGAAATTTTACTAATGCCTTCTTTCTAGATTTTTACTGTGGATTTTTTTTCCCCATAGGCCTCAATGGGCTCCCAAGTGTCACTTTACAGGTTCTGCACAAAGAGTGTTTCCAAACTGTCGAATCAAAAGAGACATTTAACACTGTGAGATGAATTCACAGAACACAAAGCAGTTTTACAGGTAGCTTTTTCTAGCTTTTCTCTGGGGATATTTAGATTTTTTCCAACAACCACAGAGGGTTCCCAAATGTCCCTTCACAGATTCTACCAAAGGAATGTTTCCAATCTGCTGAATCAAGAAAAATGTTTTAAATCCATGAGATAAATCCACACATCACAAAACAGTTTCACAGAGAGCTTCTTTCAAGTTTTTATCTGTGGATATTCAGTTTTTCCCTGTAGGACTCAATAGGCTTCCAAATGTCCCTTTGCAGATCTACAAAAAGTGTTTCCAACTGGGTGAATCAAAAGAGAGGTTTAAATCTGTGAGATTAATCAACCATCAGTTGAACAAATCGCTTTTGTCCTAGTTTTTATCTGAGGATATTAGTGTTTTCCCATAGGACACAATGGGCTTCCAAAGGTCCCTTTGTTGATTCTACAGAAAGAGTCTTTCCAACCAGCTGAATCAATTGTAAGGTTTAACACTGTGTCATGAATCCACATATCACAAAGCAGTTTCACAGAAACCTTTTTTTCAAGTTGTTATCTGGGGATATTCGGTTTTTCCTTATAGGCCTCAATGGGATCTCAACTTTCCCTTTGCAGATTCTACAAAAAGAGTATTTCCAACCTGTTGATTCGAAAAAAGGTAGGTTTAACTCTGTGAAATGAATCCACACATCACATAGTAGTTTCACAGGCAAATTCTTTATAGTTTTTGTCTGGGAATATTATGATTTTTTCCATAGGTCTCAATGGGCTCCAAAATGTCCCTTTTCATATTGTACAAAAAGAGTATTTCCATAATGCTGAATCAAAAAAAAGGTTTAGCCCACTGAGATGAATCCACACATCACAAAGCAGTTTCACAGATAGCTTCTTTCTAGTTTTCATGTGGGGATATCAAGTTTTTCCCCATAGGCTACAATGGGCTCCCAAATGTCTCTTTGCAGATTGTACAAAAGGAGTGTTTCCAACCTGCTGAATCAAAACAAATATTTTAAATATGTGCAATAAATCCACACATCACCAAGCAGTTTCACAGAGAGCTTCTTTCTAGTTTTAATCTGAAGATATTCAGTTTTTCTCCAAGGATCTCAATGTGCTCCCGAAGGTCCCTTCGCAGATTGTACAAAGAGTGTTTCCAATCTAAAAAATCAAAAGAAAAGTTTAAATCTGTGAGATGAATCCATGCATGAGAAAGCAGTTTCACAGATAGCTTCTTTCTAGTTATTATCTGGGGATATTCGGGTTTTCCCCATAGGCCTCCAGGGACTCCAAAATGTCTCTTTGCTGATTATACAAAAAGAGTGTTTCCAACCTGCTGTGTCATAAAAAAGCTTTAATTCTGAGAGATGAATCTCCACATCACAAAGCAGTTTCTCAGATAGCTTCTTTCTACTTTTTATTTGATGATATTGGGGTTTTCCCCAAATGTATCAATGCAATCAAAAGTGTCCCTTTGCAATTCTACAAATAGATTTTTTCTAACCTGCTGAATCAAAAGAAAGGTTTAACTTTGTGAGATGAATCCACATATCACAAAGAGGTTTCTCAGACAGCTTCCTTCTAGCTTTTATCTGGAGATATTCAGTTTTCCCCATAGGCCACAATGGGATCCCAAATGTGCCTTCACAGATTCTGCCAAAGGAGTATTTCCAAACTGCTAAATCAGAAAATAAAATGAAATAAAATAAAATAAAATTTTTAACTCTGTGAGATAAATTCACACATCATCAAGCAGTTTCACAGATAGTTTCTTTCTAGTTTTTATCTGGGGATATACAGTTTTTCCATATGGCCTCAATGTGCTCCCAAATGTCCCTTCACAGGTTCTCCAAAAAGATTGTTTTTAACCTGCTGAATCAGTAGAAATGTTTAACTCAATGAGATGAAACCACAAATCAGAAAACAGCTTCACAGATAGCTTCTTTCTAGCTTTTATGTGGAGGTATTCAGTTTCTTTCCACAAGCCACAAAGGCCTCCAAACTGTCCTTCACAGATTCTACAAAAAGAGTGTTTCCAGCCTGCTGTATCAAAGAAATTTTATATCTCTATGAGACAAATTCACTCATCACCAAGCAGTTTCACATGGAGTTTCTTTCTGGTTTATATCTGTGGATATTCAGTTTTTCCCAACAGGCGTCAATATGCTTCCAAGTCCCATTGCAGATTCTACAAAAAGAGTGCTTCCAACTGGCTGAATCAATTAAAAGGCTTGGGGGGGCGGAGCAAGATGGCCGAATAGGAACACCTCCAGTCTCCAACTCCCAGCGCGAGCGACACAGAAGACCGGTGATTTCTGCATTTTCAACTGAGGTACTGGGTTCATCTCATTGGAGAGTGCCGGACGATCAGTGCTGGTCAGCAACTGCAGCCTGACCAGCGAGAGCTGAAACAGGGAGAGGCATCGCTTTACTCCGGAGAAGCCAAGGGGAAGCGAATCCCTTTCTCCTAGCCAGGGGAACTGAGACACACAACACCTGGAAAATTGGGTAACTCCCACCCCAATACTGGCGCTTTGCCAAACAGGCACACCAGAGATCATATCCCACAGCTGGCCGGGAGGGTCCCACGCCTAATGAGCCTCCCTCATTGCCAGCACAGCAGTCTGTGATCACCGTAAAGGCAGCAGCAAGGTTGGGGAGGGGCACCACCATTGCTGAGGCTTAAGTAGGAACAAAGCTGCTGGGAAGCTCCAACTGCGGGAGCCTCACAGCAGCTCAAGGAAACCTGCCTGTCTCTCAGAGACTCCACCTCTGGGGACAGGGCACAGCCACACAACAACAACAACAACAACAAAAAGCAGCAGAAACCTCTGCAGACACAAAACCACTCTGTCTGACAGCTTTGAAGAGAGCAGGATTCCCCCAACACGGAGGTTGAGATCTGAGAAGGGACAGACTGCCTACCTGGAAGTGGGTCCCTGACCCTTGAGTAGCCTTAATCTGGGGAGACATCCCACTAGGGCAGTCTGACACGCCACACCACAGGGTGGAGTACACCCCTGAGAGGAAGCTTCCAAAGCAAGAATCAGACAGGTACACCTGCTGTTCAGAAATATTCTATCTTCTGCAGCTTCTGCTGCTGGAAGACCTCAAGCAATTCCAGCAGCAGACCTACAGCTGAGGGTCCTGGACTGTTAGAAGGAAAAACTATCAAACAGGAAGGACACTTGAATACACCAAAACCCCATCAGTACATCACCATCATCAAAGACTGTGAGGCAGATAAAACCACAAAGATGGGGAAAGCAGGGCAGAAAAGCTGGAAATTCAAAAATAAGAGTACATCTCCTCGCAAGGAGCAGCTCATCACCAGCAACGGATCAAAGCTGGACGGAGAATGACTTTGACGAGATGAGAGAAGAAGGCTTCAGTCCATCAAATCTCTAGAGAGCTAAAGGAGGAATAACGCACTCCAGCAAAGAAACCAAAAATCTTGGAAAAAAGTGTGGGAAGAATTGATGGCTAGGAGTAATTAATGCAGAGAAGGTCATAAACTTAAATGAAAGAGATGAAAACCATGACACGAAATAATGGACAAATGCACAAGCTTCAGTAACCGACTTGATCAACTGAAGAAAGAGTATCAGCCATTGAGGATCAAATGAATGAAAATGAAGCTTGGTGAAGAGAAACCAAAAGAAAAAAAGAAGAAAAAAGAAAATGAACAAAGCCTGCAAGAAGTATGGGATTATGTAAAAAGACCAACTGCATCTGATTGGGGTGCCTGAAAGTGAGGGGAAAATGGAACCAAGTTGGAAAACACTCTTCAGGATATCATCCAGGAGAACTTCCCAACCTAGTGGTGTAGGGCAGGCCAACATTCAAATCCAGGAAATACAGAGAACGCCACAAAGATACTCCTCAGTAGCTGGGAGCCAACCCAAGACACATAATTGCCAGATTCACCCAAAGCTGGAAATGAGGGAAAAATCTTAAGGGCAGCCAGAGAGAAAGGTCGGCTACTCACAAAGGGAAGCCCATCAGACTAACAGCAGGATCTCTCGGCAGAAACTCTCCAAGCCAGAAGAGAGTGGGGCCAATATTCAACATTCTTAAAGAAAAGAAATTCCAACCCAGAATCCCCACATCCAGCCAAACTAAGCTCTCATGAGTGAAGGAGAATAAAATCCTTTACAGATAAGCAAATGCTTAGAGATTTTGTCACCACTAGGCCTGCCTTTTACAAGAGACCCTGAAGGAAGCACTCAACATGGAAAGGAACAACCCGTACCAGCCATCTCAAAACATGCCAAAATGTAAAGACCATCGAGGCTAGGAAGAAACTGCATCAACTAATGAGCAAAATAACCAGTTAATATCATAATGGCAGGATCAAGTTCACACATAACAATCTTAACCTTAAATGTAAATGGACTAAATGCTCCACTCAAGACACAGACTGACAACTGGATAAAGAGTCAAGACTCCATCAGTCTGTTGTATTCAGGGAGACCCATCTCACACGCAGAAACATACATAGGCTCAAAATAAAGGGATGGAGGAAGATTTTACTACAAATGGAGAACAAAAAAGCAGGATTGCAATACTAGTCTCTTGATAAAAGGACTTTAAACCATCAAAGATCAAAGAGACAAAGAAGGCTATTACATAATGGTAAAGGGATCAATCTCAACAGGAAGAGCTAACTATCCTAAATATATATATGCACCCAAATGCCTCAGACCATCCGGCATCTCATATTCCATGGCACAATGGTCTCCACCACTCCACCACCGTTATCCACCGGCATGCGCCAATGTCCATAATGAACTCATCTCTGCAGCAAGCAGACCTAATAGACATCTATAGAACTCTCCACCCCCAAATCAACAGAATATACATTCTTCAGCACCACATCGCACTTACTCCAAAATTCGACAACATAATTGGAAGTAAAGCACTCCTCAGCAAATGTACAAGAACAGAAATTATAAATAAACTGTCTCTCAGACTATGCAATCAAACTAGAACCCAGGGACTAAGAAACCCAATCAAAACCGCTCAACTACATGGAAACTGAACAACCTGCTCCTGAATGACTACTGGGTACATAACTTAAATGAAGGCAGAAATAAAGATGTTCTTTGAAACCAATGAGAACAAAGATACAACATACCAGAATCTCTGGGACACATTTAAAGCAGTGTAGAGGGAAATTTAGGCACTAAATGCCCACAAGAGAAAGCAGGAAAGATCTAAAATTGACACTCTAACATCGCAATTAAAAAGAACTAGAGGCAAGAGCAAAACACATTGGAAAGCTAGCAGAAGGCAAGAAATAACTAAGATCAGAGCAGAACTGAAGGAGATAGGAGACACAAACCCCCTAAAAAAAATCAATGAATCCAGGAGTTGGTTTTTGAAAAGATCAACAAAATTGACAGACCACTAGCAAGACTTTTCACTGAAGAAGAAAAGAGAGAAGAATCAACCACAATTAAAATGATATAGGGATATCACCACCGACCCCACAGAAATACAAACTACCATCAGAGAATACTATAAACACCCCACGCAAATAAACTGCAATCTAGAAGAAACGATAATTTCCCTGGACACGTACACTCTTCCAAGACTAAACCAGGAAGAAGTTGAATCCTGAATAGACCAATAGTAGCCTTGGAAATTGAGGCAGCAATAATTAATAGCCTACCAACCAAAAAGTCCAGGACCAGATGGATTCACAGCCAGAATTCTACCAGAGGTACAAGGAGGAGTTGGTACCCATTCCTTCTGAAACTGTTCCAATCAATAGAAAAAAGAGGGAATCCTCCCTAACTCATTTTATGAGCTGCCATCATCCTGATACCAAAGCCTGGCAGAGACAACAAAAAAGAGAATTTTAGACCAATATCCCTGATGAACATCGATGCAAAAATCCTCCATAAATACTGGCAAACCGATTCAACAACACATCAAAAGCTTATCCACCATGATCAAGTGGGCTTCATCCCTGATGCAAGGCTATTCAACATTCAAGAATCAATAAACATAATCCAGCATATATAAACAGAACCAAAGACAAGAACCACACGACATTCTACGATGCAGAAAAGGCCTTCGACAACATTCAACAGCCTCATAAAACCTCAATAAATTCGGTATTGATGGAACGTGACCTCAAAATAATAAGAGCTATTTATGACAAACCCACAGCCAATATCATACTGAATGGGCAAAATTGGAAAATTCCCTTGAAAACTGGCATTGAAGACAGGGATGCCCTCTCACCACTCCTATTCAACATAGTGTTGGAAGTTCTGGCTAGGCAATCAGGCAAGAGAAAGAAATCAAGGGTATTCAGTTAGGAAAAGAAGTCAAATTGTCCCTCTTGCAGAGATGACATGATTGTATATTTAGAAACCCCATTGTCTCAGCCCAAAATCTCCTTAACCTGGATAAGCAACTTCAGCAAAGTCTCAGGGATACAAAATTAATGTGCAAAAATCACAAGCATTCTTATATACCAGTAACAGACAAACACAGAGCCAAATCATGAATGAACTTCCATTCACAATTGCTTCAAAGAGAATAAAAATACATAGGAATCCAACTGACAAAGGATGTAAAGGACCCCAAGGAGAACTACAAACCACTGCTCAGTGAAATAAAAGAGGACACAAACAGATGGAAGAACACACCATGCGATGGATAGAAGAATCAATATCGCGGAAAATGGCCATACTGCCCAAGGTAAATTTATAGATTCAATGCCATCCCCATCAAGCTACCAATGAGTTTCTTCTTCACAGAATTGGAAAACTGCTTTAAAGTTCATATGGAACCAAAAGAGCCCGCATCTCCAAGACAATCCTAAGTCAAAAGAATGCTGGAGGCATCACTACCTGACTTCAAACTATACTACAAGGCTACAAAGTAACCAAAACAGCAATGGTACTGGTACCAAAACAGACATAGACCAATGGAACAGGAACAGAGTCCTCAGAAATAATAGCTCACACACATCTACAGCCAGCTGATCTTTGACAAACCTGAGAGAAAACAAGAAAATGGGGAAAGGATTCCCATTTAATAAATGGTGCTGGGGAATTGGCTAGTCGTAGTAGAAAGCTGAAACTGATCCTTCCTTTACTCCTTATACGAAAATTAATTCAAGATGGATTAGAGAGACTTAAATGTTAGACCTAATACCATAAAACTTAGGAGGAAAACCTTAGGTAGTACCATTCAGGACATAGGCATGGGCAAAAGACTTCATGTCTAAAACACCAAAAGCAACGCAGCAAAAGCCAAAATTGACAAATGGGATCTAATTAACCAAAAGAGCTTCTGCAATGCTAAAAAGAAACTACCATCAGAGCGAACAGGCAACCTACAGAATGGGGAGAAAATTTTTGGTAATCTACTCATCTGACAAAGGGCTATTATCCAGAACCTACAAAAGAACTCAAACAAATTTACAAGAAAAAACAAACAGCCCCATCAAAAGGGCAAAGGATAAGGAATAGACATTTCAAAAGAAGACATTGATACAGCCAACAGACACACATGAAAAATGTCATCACTAGCCATCGAGAAATGCAAATCGTGCTAATAATGACATACCATCTCACAACACAGTTAGAATGGCGATCATTAAAAAGTCAGGGAAACAACAGGTGCTGAGAGGATGTGGAGAAATAGGGAACACTTTTACACTGTTGGTGGGATTGTAAACTAGTTCAACCATTATGGAAAACAGTATGCATGCATTCCCTCAAGGATCTAGAACTAGAAATACCATACGACCCAGCCATCCCATTACTGGGGATATACCCAAAGGATTATAAATTATGCTGCTATAAAGACACATGCACACGATGTTCATTGTGGCACTATTCACAATAGCAAAGACTTGAATCAACTCCAAATAACCATCAGTGACAGACTGGATTAAGAAAAATGTGGCACATATACACCATGGAATACTATGCAGCCATAAAAGGATGAGTTTGTGTCCTTGTAGGACATGGATGCAGCTGGAAACCATCATTCTTAGCAAACTACAACAAGAACAGAAACAAAACGATGTTCTCACTTATAGGTGGGAACTGAACAATGAGATCACTTGGACTCAGGAAGGGGAATATCACACAACCGGGGCCTATGATGGGAGGTGTGAGGGAGACTACTATCACTGATGTAAAATGACGAGGTGATGGTGCAGCACACCAACATGGCACAAGTATACATATGTAACAAATCTGCTCATTATGCACATGTACCCTACAACTTAAAGTATAATAATAATAAATAAATTTTAAAAAAAATTAAAAGGCTTATCTCTGTGAGATGAATACAACTTCACAAAGCAGATACTCAGAGAACTTCCTTTTAGTTTTCATCTGTTGATATACTGTTTTTCCCCTTAGGTCCCAATGGACTCCATGTGTCCCTTCGCCAATTCTACAATGAGTGTTTCCAACCTGCTGAATCAAAAGAGTTTTAACTCTCTGAGATGAATCCCAAGAATACAAAGCAGTTTCACAGAAAGCCTCTTTCTAGTTTTTTATCTGGAGATACTTGGTTTTTCCCCATAAGCCTCTATGGGCTCTGAAATATCCCTGTGCAGATTTTACAAAATGAGTGTCTCCATATTGCTGAGTCAAAAGAAAGGTGTAACTCTGTGAGATGAATCCACACAACACCAGGCAGTTTCACAGAGAGCTTCTTTCCAGTTTTTTTCTGGTTATTTGAAGTTTTTCCCCATAAACCTCAGTGTGCTCCAAGTGTCCTTTCACAAACTCTACCAAAAGAGTGCTTCCAATATGTTGAATCAAAAGAAAAGTTCAATTTTATGAGATGAATCCACACATCAAAAAGTAGTTTCACATAGAGCTTCTATCTGATTTTTCCCCATAGAATTCAATGGGCTCCCGAAAGTCCCTTCAAAGAATCTACAAAAAAAAAAAAAAAAAGAGTGTTTCAAACCAGCTGAATCAAAACCATGGTTTAACTCTGTGCAATGAATCCACACATCACAAAGCAGTTGCACAGATAGATTCTTTCTTGTTTTTATCTGGTGATATTCATTTTTTTCCCATATGCCTCAATGGGCTCCCAAATGTCCCTTCACAAGTTCTACAAAAAGAATGTTTCCAACATAAAAAAATCAAAAGAAAAGTTTAACTCTGTGAGATGAAGCCACACATGAGAAAACGCTTTCACAGAGAGCTTCTTTCTACTTATTATCTGGGGATATTCGGTTTTTCCCCATAGAACTCAGTGGGCTCCCAAATGTCCCCTCACCGATTATGCTAAAAAAGTGTTTTCCAACCTGCTGAATCATAAAAAAAAAAAAAAGAGTTTATCTCTTACAGACGATTCCACACATCACAAAGCAGTTTCTCAGAGGGTTTCTTTCTAGTTTTTATCTGGTGATATTTGTTTTTTCCCATACATCTCAATGCAATAAAAAATAACCCTTCATGATTCTACAAAAAGAGAGTTTCCATCCTTTGAATAAACATAAAGGTTTAACTCTCTGAGATGAATTTACACATCACATAGCAGTTTCACAGATAGCTTCTTTCTAGTTTTCATCTGGGGATAATTTGTTTTTCCCTTAGGCCTCAATGGGCTCCCAAATGTCCCTTTGCAGACTCTACAAAAAGAGTGTTTCCAAACCTGCCAAATCAAAAGAAAGGTGTAACTCTCTGAGATGAATCCACACATCAAAAAGTAGTTTGACAGATTGGTTTTGTCTAGTTTTGTGGGGATATTCGGTTTTTCTCCAAATGCCTCAATGGGCTCCTAATTTTCCCTTTGCAGAATCTACGAAAAGAATGTTTCCTAGCTGCTGAATCAAAATAAATGTTTAACTCTATATGATGAATCCACACATCAACAAGCAGTTTCACAGATAGCTTCTTTCTAATTTTTATCTGGGGATATTTGGTTTTTCCCCTTAAGCCTCAAAGGGCTCCCAAATGTCCCTTTCCAGATTCTAAAAAAAAGAGTGTTTCCATTCTGCTGAATGAAAATAAAGGTTTAAACCTGTGTGATGAATCCACATGTCACAAAGTAGTTTCACAGATCACTTCTTTCTAGTTTTTCTCTGGGGATATTTGGTTTTCCCTATAGACCTCAAAGGGCTCCCAAATGTCTCTTTGCGGTTTCTTCAAAAAAAGTGTTTCCACCCTGCTGAATCAAAAGAGAAGTTTAACTTTGTGAGATGAATCCACACATGGCAAATCCAGTTTCACAGAGAGTTTCTTTCTAGTTTTTAACTGAGGATATACGGTTTTTCCCCATAGGCCTTAATGGGCTGCAAAATATACCTTTGCAGATTCTACAAAAAGAGGATTTCCAACCTGGTGGATCAAAAGAAAGTTTTAACTCTGTGAGATGAATCCACACATCACCAAGCAGTTTCACAAATAGCTTCTTCCTAGTTTTCATCTGGGTATATTCGGGTTTTGCCCATAGCCCTAAATGGGCTCCCAAATGTCCCTTCACAGATTCTACAAAAAGAGTGTCTCCAATCTGCTGAATCAAGAGAAATGTTTAAATCTTTGAGGTGAATCCGCACATCACCAAGCAATTTTACAAATAGTTTCTTTCTAGTTTGTATCTTGGGATATTCTGTTTTTCCCCTTATTCTTCAATGGACTTTCACATGTTCCTTTACAGATTCTACAAAAAGAGTGTCTCCCACCAGCTGAATCAAGAAAAAAGGTTTAAATCTGTGAGATGAATGTACACATCACCAAGCAGTTTCACAGATAGCTTCTTTCTAGTTTTTATTTGAATATATTTGGAATTTTTTTATAGGCCTCAAACTGTTCCCAAATGTCCGTTCACTGATTCTTCAAAAAGAGTGCTTCCAACCTACTGAATCAAAAGAAAGGTTTAACTCTGTAAGATTAATCCACACATCGGCAAGCAGTTTCACAGACATCTTCTTTCTTGTTTTTATCTTTGGATATTCAGTTTTTGCCAATAGGTTTTAATGGGTTCCCAAACATCTCTTCACTGATTCTACAAAATGTGTGTCCTGCCTGCTGAATAAAAAGAAAGGTTTAACTGTGTGAGATTAATCCACACGTCACCAAGCAGTTTCACAGATACCTTCTTTCTAGTTTCTATCTGGGTATATGCTGTTTATTCTATAGACTTCAATGGGCTCACAAAGACCCCTTCGTATATTCTATAAAAAGAGTGATTCCAACTTGCTGAATCAAAAGAAATGTCTAACTCCTTGGCCTGGATCCACGCATCAGCAAGCAATTTCACAGAGAGTTTCTTTGTATATTTTATATGGATGTTTTCTGTTTTTTCCCACAGGCCTCAAAGGGCTCCCAAAGGTCCCTTCACGGATTTTTCAACAAAAGTGTCTCCAACCTACAAAATCAAAGGAATGCTTTAACTCTGGGAGGTGAATCCATACCTCAAGAAGAAATTTCACAGATATTTTCTATCTAGTTTTTGTCTCAGGATATTCAGCTTTTCCCATTGACCGCAGGTGGTTCCAAAATGTCCGTCTGCAAATTTTACAGAAAGTATATTTCCAACCTAGTTAATCAAAAAAAAGGTTTCACTCTGTGAGATGAATCCACACATCTGCAAGCACTTTCACAGATAGCTTCTTTCTAGTTTTTATTTGGTGTATTCAGTTTTTGCCCATTGACCTCAATGGGCTCCCAAAAGTCCCTTCATAGATTCTTTAAAAAAAGTCTCCAACCTGCTGAATCCAAAGAAAGGTTTAACACAGTGAAATGAATGAAAAAAACTAAGCAGTTTCACAGATACCTTCTTTCTAGTTTTTATCTTGGGATATACATTTTTTCCCCATAGTTTTCAATGAGCTATCAAATATCCCTTTGTGGATACTTCCAAAAGAGTGTTTCCAACCTGTTTAATCAAAAGAATGGTTTACCTCTGTGAGGTGAATCCACACATCACCAAGCAGTTTCACAGATAGCTTATGTTTAGTTTTCATCAGGTGATATTCGGATTTCCCCCATATGTCTCAAGGGGCTCCAAATTATTTCTTTGCAGATTCTACAAAAAGAGTGCTTCCAACTGACTGAATCAAAAGAAAGGTTTAGGTTTGTGATACAAATCCACACATTACCAAGTGGTTTTACAGATAGCTTCTTTTAGTTTTCACTGAATATATGCAATTTTTCCCATAGGCCTCAGTGAGCTTTCAAATATCCCTTTTCAGATTCTACAAAAAGAGTTTTTTGCAAACTGCTGAATCAAAGGAAAGTTTTAACACCACAAGATGAATCCACACATCACTAAGCAATTTCACAGAATGCTTCTTTGTAGATTTTATTTGGGCATATTTGATTTTTCCCCATAAACTTCTATGGGCTCCCAAATGTCCCTTTGCAGATGCTACAAGAAAAGTGTTTGGAACCTGCTGAATAAAAAGAAAGGTTCAACTCTGTGACATGAATTCTCACGTTACCAAACAGTTTCACAGTTAGCTTCTTTCAAGTTTTTATCCGAGGATATTCAATTTATCCCCATAGGACACAATGAGCTCCCAAATGTACTATCACAGGTTCTACAAAAAGAGTGTCAATAATCTACTGAATCAAAAGAAAAGTTTAAATCTGTGAGATGAATCCACACATCACCAAGAAGTTCCTCAAACAGTTTCTTTCTAGTTTTTTTCTGGGGATTTTCTGTTTTTCTTCCTAAGTCCAAATGAGTTCCCAAATGTCCATTCTCAGATTCTACAAAAAGTGTATTTCTAAGATGTTTAATCAAGATAAATGTTTAACTTTGTAAGATGAATCCACATACCACCAAGGCATTTCACTGTTGCTTCTTTCTAGTTTTTATGTGGACATATTCAGGATTTTTTCCCCATAAGCCTCATTGGGCTGTGAAAATTTTTCACAGATGTTACAAAAAGAGTGTTTCCAACCTACTGAATCAAAAGAAGGGTGTTGCTCTGTGAGATTAATCCACACAACACAAGTAGTTTCACAAATATTTTCTTTCTAGTTTAATCTGGAGATACTTGTTTTTTCCACATAGGCCTCAAAGGGTTCCCAAATGTCCATTCACGCATTCTACAAAAAGAGTGTCTCCAACCTGCTGAATAAAAATAAGTTTTAACTTTGCAAGATGAAACCACAAATCACCAAGAAGTTTCACACTTAGCTTCTTTCCCGTTTTTATCTGGGGTTATTCAGATTTTCCCCAAAAGTCTTAAAGGGCTCCCGAATGTCCCTTTTGCAGATTATTCAAAACTAATTTCTCCCACCTGCTGAATGAAAAGAAAAGTTTAACTCTATGAGATGAATCCACACATCAAAATGCAGTTTCACCGATAGATTTTTTTCTAGTTTTTATCTGGGGATATACAGTTTTTCTCCAAAGGCCTCAACGGGCTCCAAATTTTCCCTTCACAGATTCTACAAAAAGAATGTTTCCTACCTTCTGAATCAAAAGAAATGTGTAAATCTGTGTGATGAAGCCACACATCATGAAGCAGTTTGAGAGAGAGCTTGTTTCTAGTTTTAATCTGGGGATATTCCTTTTTTTCCCTTAGGCAGCAATAGACTCCCAAAGGTTTTTTTGTTGTGTTTTGTTTTCTTTTCTTTTCTTTTCTTTTCTTCTTCTTTTTTTTTTTTTTTGCAGATACCACAAAAAGAGTGTTTCAAATCTGCTGAATCAAAAAAAAAAATGTTTTAAGTCTATGAGATGAAACCAAACATCACCAAAGTTTCTCAGACAGCTGCTTTCTAGTTTTTTCCTATAGGCATCAATGTGCTCACAAATGTCCCTTTGCAGATTCTACAAAGAGAAGTTCTCCACCTTTTTGAATCAAAAGAGATATTTAATTCTGTGAGCTGAATCCATGTATCAACAAGCACTTTCACAGAACACTTCTTTCTAGTTTTTATCTGCGGATATTTTATCTTTCCCCTTGGGCCTCAATGAGTTCCAAAATGTCATTTTCTAGATTCTACAAAAACATTGTTTCCAATGTGCTGAAACAAAAGAAAGGTTTAACTGTGAGGTGAATTCACAAATCACAAAGCAACATCACGGATAGATTTTTTCCAGTTTTTATTTGGGGATATTCACTTTTTCCCTAGGCAAAATAGGTGCCCAAATATCCCTTTGAGGATTCTACAAAAAGAGTGTTTCCAACCTATTGAATCAAAAGAAAGGTTTAACTCTGTGAGATGAATCCACACATCACAAAGCAATTTCACAGATAGTTTCTTTCTAGTTTTATCTGGAAATATTTCGGTCTTCCCCATAGGCCACAACTCCCAAATGTCCCTTCGCACATTCTACAAGAAGAGTGTCCTGAATCTGCTGAATCAAAATAAGGTTTAACTCTGCAAGATGAAACCACAAATCACCAAGCAGTTTCACACTTAGCTTCTTTCCTGTTTTTATCTGGAGATTTTCAGATTTTCCACATAGGTCTCAACAGGCTCCCAAATATCCGTTTACAGATTCTACAAAATAAATGTCTCCAATCTGCTCAATGTAACAAAAAGTTTAACACTATTAGGTGAATCCACACATCAGCAATCAGTTTCATAGACACGTTCTTCCTAGTTTTTATCTGGGGATATTCTGTTTTTCCCCATATGCCTTATGGGGTTCCAAAATATCCCTTCACAGATTCTACAAAAAGAGTGTTTCCAACATGGTGAATCAAAGCAGACGCTTACTACTGTGAGAAAAATCCACAAATCTCCAAGCAGTTTCACAGATAGCTTCATACTAGTTTTTATCCGGGGATATTAACTTTTTCCCCATAGACCTCAATGGGTTCTCAAATGTCCCTTTGCAGATTCTACAAATAGAGTGTTTCCAACCTGCTGAATCAGAAGAAAGGTGTAACTCAGTGAGATTAATCCACAAATCACACAGTACTTTCACAGGTAGAGTCTTTCTAGATTTTATCTGGGGATATTCAGTTTTTCCCCACAGGCCAAAATGAACTTCCAATGCACCTTTGCAGATTCTACAAAAAGAGTAGTTCCAACCTGTGGAATCAACAGAAGGGAATAACCCTGTGAGATGAATCCAGACATCACAGGCAGTTTCAACGATAGCCTCTTTCTAGTTTTTATGTGGGGATGTTAGGTTTTTCCCTGTAGGTTCAATTGGCTCCCAAATGTACCTACACAGATTCTACAAAAAGAGTGTTTACAACCTGCTGAATCAAAAGAGAGTTTTAACTCTGTGAGATGAATCAACACATCACCAAGCAGTTTCAAAAATAGCTTCGTTCTAGTTTTTATCTGAAGATATTTCGTTTTCCTCGTAGGGTTCAATGAATTCTTAAATGTCCCTTTGCATATTCTACAAAAACAGTGTTTCCAACCTGCTGAATCAAAATAAAGGCTTAACTCTGTGAGGTGAATCCACACAGGACCAAGCAATTTCACAGATAGATTCTTTCTAGTTTTCATCTGGGGATATTCAGTGTTTCCCCATCGGCCTCAATGGATTCCCAAATGTCTCTTCACGGATTCTACAAAAAGAGTGGTTCCAACCTGCAGAATCAAAGCGAGGTTTAACTCTATGAGATGAATCCACAGATCAACAAGCAGTTTAACAAATAGCTTCTTTTAAGTTTTTTATCTGGAGATATTTAGTTTTTCACCTTAGAGCTCAATGGGCTCCCAAATGTCCCTTTCCAGATTCTACAACAAGAGTGTTTCATCCTGCTAAATCAAAAGAAATGTTTAACCTGGTTTGATGAATCCACACATCACAAAGCAGTTTCACAGATAGCTTCTTTCTAGTTTTTATCCGGGGATATTCGTTTTTTCCCTGCAGGCCTCAATGGGCTCCCAAGTGTCTCTTTGCAGTTTCTTCAAAAAGAGTGTTTCCAACCTGCTGATTCAAAAGAAAAAGGTTTAGCTCTGTGAGATGAATCCACACATCACAAATCAGTTTCACAACTAGATTCTTTCTAGTTTTTGTCTGGGGATATTCTGTCTCTCCCCTCAGGCCTCAATGGGCTCCGAAATGTCCCTTCACAGATTCTACAAAAAGAGTGTTTGCAAGCTGTGGAATCAAAACAAGTTTTAACTCTTTGAGATGAATCCACACATCACCAAAGAGATTCACAGATAGCTTCCTTCTAGTTTTTATCTGGGCATATTCGTTTTTTCCCCATAGGCATCAATGTGCTGCCAAATTGCCCTTCACAGATTCTACAAAGAGAGGGTTTCCAACTTGCTGAATCAAAAGAAATATTTAACTCTGTGAGGTGAATCCACACATCACAAAACAGTTCCACTAATGCCTTCCTTTTAGATTTTTACTCAGGATGTTCCGTTTTACCCCATAGGCCTCAATGGGCTTTCAAGTGTCCCTTTCTAGATTCTACAAAAAGAGTGTTTCCAAACTGCTGAATCAAAAGAAAGGTTCAACCTTCCGAGATAAATTCACAGAACAGAAAGCAGTTTCACAGGTAGCTTCTTTCTATATTTTATCAGAGGATATTCGGTTTTTCCCCATAGGCCTTAATGGGCTCCCAAATGCCGTATTCAGTTTTCCCCCATTATCCTCAGTTTGCTCCAAAATATCTCTGCACAGGTTCTACAAAAAGACTGTTTCCAACATGCTGAATCAAAAGAAAGTTTTAACTCTGTGAAATGAATCCACACATCACCAAGCAGTATTGCAGATAATTTCTTTCTTGTTTTTATCTGGGGATATTCAGTTTTCTCCATAGGCATCAATAGGCCCTCAAATATCTCTTTGCAGATTCTGCAAAAATAATGTTTCCAATCTACTGACAAAAGAAAGGTTTAACCCTTGGAGATGAACACACACATCACCAACCAGTTTCACACCTTGAAAAAGGTAGCTATTTTTCAGTTTTTATCTGGGGATATTCGTTTTTTTACCCATAGGTCTCAATGGGCTCTCAAATGTCCCTTAGTGTATTCTACAAAAGGGTGTTTCCAAGATGCTGAATCAAAACAAAAGTTTGACTCTGTGAGATAAATCCACACAAAACCAAGCACTTTCACATATAGCTTCTGTCTAGTTTTTATCTTTGGATATTGGCTTTTTCCCCATAGGCCTCAATTAGCTCTCTAATTTCCCTTCACAGATTATACAAAAAGAGTTTGTCCAACATGATGAATCAAAATAAACCGTTCACTCTGTGAGACAAATCGACCCAGCACCAAACAGTTTCACAGATATTTTCTTTATAGTTTTTATCTGGGGATATTTGGCTTTTCTTCATAGGCCTAAATGGGTTCCCAAATGTCCCTTGCCAGATTATACAAAAAACAAACAAACAAACAAAAAAACAAACAAACAAAAAACTGTTTTCCAATCTGCTGAAACAAAAGAGAGTTTTAACTCTGTGAGATGAATCCACACATCACCAAGTAGTATCGCAGATAGCTTTTTTCTTGTTTTTATCTGGGGATATTCGGTTTTCCCCATAGGCCTGAAAGGGCCCCCAAATGGCCCTTTGCAGATTCTTCAAACAGAATGTTTCCAACCTGCTGAATCAAAAAAAAAAAAAAAAAAAAAAAAAAAAAAAAAGAAGGTTTAACACTCTGAGATGAATACACACATCACCAAGCAGTTTCACAGATAGCTACTTTTTAGTTTTTATCTGGGGATATTCATTTTTTTTCCCATAGGTCTCAATGGGCTCCCAAATGTCCCTTTGTAGATTCTACTAATGGTGTCCTCAACCTGTTGAATGAAAAGAAAGGTTTAATCTATGAGATGATTCCACTCATCACCAAGTACTTTCACAGATAGCTTCGTTATTCTTTTTATCTGGGGATATTTGATTATTCCACATAGGCCTCAAAGCATTCTGAAATTTTTCCTCTCAGATCCTACAAAAAGAGTGTTTCCAATCTGTTCAATCAAAAGAAAGGTTTAATGCTGTCAGGTAAATCCACACAACACCAACCAGTTTCACAAATAGCTTCTTTCCGGTTTTTATCTGGGGATATGTAGTTTTTTCCCATAGACCTGAATGGGCTATAAATGTCCCTTACAGATTCTACAAAAAGTGTTTTCCACCTGCCGTATGAAAGGAAAGGTGTAACTCTGTGAGATGAAACAAAAGAAAGGTTTAACTCTGTGAAATGAATCCACCCATCACCAAGTAGTTTCACAGATAGAATCTTCCTAGTTTTTACCTGAGAATATTCCCTTTTTAATTTTAGGCTTTAATGGGATCCCAAATATACCTTTGTAAATTCTACAAAACAGTGTTTTCAACCTACTGATTCAAAAGAAAGGTGTTAACTATGTGAGACTAACCCACACGTCACCAACCAGTTTCACAGATAGCTTCTTTCTGGTTTATACCTAGGGATATTCGGTTTTTCCACATAGGCCTCAATGGGATCCGAAACATCCCTTTGCGATTCCTCATAAAACTGTTTCCCACCTGTTGAGTCAAAAGAAAGGTTTAACTCTGTTAGATGAATCCACACATCACCAATCAGTTTCACAGATAGATTTGTTATTCATTATTCTTTTTATCTGGGGATATTTGATTTTTTATCTGGGGATACTCAGTTTGTATGAATAGGCCTCAATGGGGTCCCAAATGTCCCCTCACAGATTGTACAAAAAGAGTGTTTCCAACTTTCTGAATCAATACAAAGGTTTCACTCTGAAACATGAATCCACACATCACAAAGCAGTTTCACACATAGCTTATTTCTAGTTTTTATGTGGGGATATTCCACTTTCCCCATATGCCTCAATGGGCTGCAAAATGTCACTCCACAGATCCTGCAAATAAAGTGCTTCCAACCTGTTTTATCGAAAGAAAGGTTTAACACTGTGAGATGAATACACACATATTAGGTTTTTACACAAAGGCCTCAATTGACTCCCAAATGTCCCTTCACAGATACTACAAAAAGAGTGTTTCCAACCTGCTGAATCAAAAGAAAATTTATCTCTGTGAGATGAATCCACACATCACTTAGAAGTTTCACAGCCACCTTCTTTCTATTTTTTTTCTGGGGATATTTGGTTTCTCCCTATAGGTCTCAATGGGCTATTAAATGTCTCTTGACAGATTCTACAAAAAGAACGTTTTCAACGTGCTGAATGAAAAAAAAAAAAGGGTTTAACTCTGTGAGATGAATCCAAACATTACCAATCAGTTCCACAGGTAGCTTCTTTGTTGTTTTTATCTAGGGATATTGGGTTTTTTTCTGATAGGCCTCAATGGACTCCCAAATTTCACTTTGCAGACTCTACAAAAGGAGTGTTTCCAATATGCTGAATTAAAAGAAAGTTGTAACTGTGAGAAGAATCCACACATCACCAAGCGGTTTCACAGATAGCTTCCTTCTAGATTTTATTTGGGGTATTCTGTCTTGCCCCATAGGCTTCAATGGGTTCCCTGATGTCCCTTTTCAGATTCTACAAAGAAGTGTTTCCAACCTGCTGAATCAAAAGAAAGGTTTAACTTGGAGAGATGAATCCACACATCCCCAAGCAGTTACAAAGATAAATTCTTTCTGTTTTTCATCTGGGAACAATATGTTTTACCCCATAGACCTCAATGGGATTTCAAATGTGCCTTCTCAGATTCTATGAAAAGAGTGACTTCAACCTGTTGAATCAAAAGAAAGGTTCAACTCTGTAAAATGAATCCACACATCATCAAGCAGTTTCACAGGTAGCTTCTTCCTAGTTTGTATCTGGGGATTTCTGTTTTTCCCCCTAGACCTCAATGGACTCTCAGAAGTTCCCTCGCAGATTCTACAAAGAGTCTTACCAACCTGCTGAATCAAACAAAAGGTTTAACTTTGTGAGATGAATCCACACATCAAAAAACAGTTCACAGATAGCTTCTTTCTCAGTTTCATCTTGGGATATTCTTTTATTTTATTCATTTATTTATTTATTTTTTTGATGGCCTCAATGGGCTCTGAGACATCCCTTGGCAGAGCCTAGAAAAATAGTTTTTCCAACCTCCTGAATTAAAATGAATTAAAACAAAGGTATAACTCCATGAGGTGAATCCACATGTCACAAAGCAGTTTCACAGATAGATTCTTTCTAGTTTTTATCTGGGGATATTTGGTTTTATCCCATAGATCTCAATGGCCTCCCAAATGTCCCTTGGCAGATTCTACAAAAAGAGCGTTTCCAACCTTCTGAATCAAAAGAATGGTTTAACCCCGTGAGATAAATCCACACATCACTAATCAATTTCACAGATAGCTTCTTTCTAGTTTTTATATGGGAATATTCCTTTTTTCCCCATAGGCTTAAAGGGGCTCCAAAAAGTCCCTTCACAGATAGTACAAAAAGCATGTTTCCAACTGGCTGATTTAAAAAAAAGTTGTAACTCTGTGAAATGTATCCACCTACCACTAAGCATTTTCACAGATACCTTCTTTCTAGTTTATACTGGGGATATTCAATTTTTCCACCTAAGTCTCAATGGGCTTCCAAACATCCCTTCACAGATTCTACATAAAGAGTGTTTCCAACCTGCTGTATCCTAAGAAAGGTTTAGCTCTGTGAGATAAATACACACGTCAAAAATCAGTTTCACAGATAGCTTCTTTCTAGTTTTTATCTGTGGCTATTAGATTCTTCCCCATAGGACTCAATGGGCTTTCAAGTATCCCTTTGAGATTCTACAAACAAAAGTGTTTCCAATCTGCTGAATCAAAAGAAATGTTTAACTCTGTGAGGTGAATGTCCAGAAGACAAAGCAGTTTCACAGATATCTGCTTTCTAGTTTATACTGGGGATATTCAGTTTTTCCACCTAAGTCTCAATGGGCTCCCAAACATCCCTTCACAGATTCTACAAAAAGAGTGTTTCCAACCTACTGTATCCTAAGAAAGGTTTAGCTCTGTGAGATAAATACACACATCACAAAGCAGTTTCACAGATAGCTTCTTTCTCGTTTTTATCTTGTGATGTTCTGCTTTTCACCATAGGTCTCAATGAGCTCCCAAATATCCCTTTGCAGATTCTACGAAACGAGTGTTTTCAACCTGATGAATCAAATGAGAGGTTGAACTCCTTGAGATGAATCCATACATCACAAGGCAGTTTCACAGACGTCTTCTTTGTCGTTTTTATTTGGGGATATTCAGTTTTACCTTATGGGGCTCAATGGGCTCCAAAATGTCTTTTCACAGATTGTACAAAAAGAGTGTTTCCAACCTGCTAAGTCATAAAAAAGGCTGAATTCTGTGAGATGACTCCACACATCACAAAGCCATTTCACAGATTGCTTCTTTCTAGCTTTTATCTGGGAATATTCGTTTTCTTCCCATAGGCCACAACGGGCTCTGAAATATCTTTTGGCAGATCCTGCAAAAAGAGTCTTTCCAAACTGTGGAATCAAAAGAAAATTTTAACTCTATAAGATAAATCCAAACAACAAAAAGGAGTTTTACAGCTAGCTTCTTTCCAGGTTTTATCTGGGAATATTCGGTTTTTCCCCACAGGCCTCAATGTGCTCCCAAATGTTCCTTGGCTGACTCTACAAAACGAGTGTTTCCAACATGCTGAATCAAAAGAAAGCTTTAACACTTTGAGATGAATTCACATTTCACAAAGGAGTTTCACAGGTAGCTTCTTTCCAGTTTTTTCCTGGAGATAATCAATTATTCAGCGTAGGTATTAATGTGTTCCCAAATGTCCCTTCATAGATTCTACAAAAAGCATGTTTCCAATTTGCTGAATCTAAACAAAGGTTTAACTGTCTGAGATGAATCCATATATCACAAAGCACTTTCACAGACAGCATTTTTCTTGTTTTTATTTGGGGATATTCAGTTTTTCCCCATAGGCCTCAATGAACTCCTAAATGTCCCTTCCAAATTCTCCAAAAAGACTGTTTCCAACTTGCCGAATAATAAAAAAAAAAGTTTATCTTTGTGAGATGAATACACACATCACAAAGAAATTTCACAGGTAGCTTCTTTTTAGATTTTATCTAGGGATATGCAGTTTTTCCAAATAGGCATCAAAGGGCTCCCAAATGTCCCTTTACAGATTCTATAAAATGACTGTTTCCAACCTTCTGAATCAAAAGAAAGTTTAACTCGGTGAGGTGAATCCACACATCACAAAACAGTTTCACAGATAACTTCTTTCTAGTTTTTATCTGGTAATATTAGATTATTCCCCAATAACCACAATAAGCTCTGAAACGTCCCTTTGAAAACTCTAGAAAGAAGTGTTTTCAGCCTTGTGAATCAAAAGAAAGGTTTAACTCTGTGAGTTAAATCCACACATCACAATACAGTTTCACAGATAGATTCTTTCTACTTTTTATCTGGGGCTATTCAGATTTTTCCCATACACCTCAATGGGCTACCAAATGTCTTTTCGCAGATTTTAAAAAATCAGGGTTTCAAACATGCTGAATCAAAAGAAAGGTTGACCTCTGTGAGATAAATCCACACATCACAAAGCAGTTTCACAGATGGCTTCTTTCTAGTTTTTATTTGGGGATACTCTGTCTTGACCCATAGGCCTCAAAGGGCTCCCTAATGTCCATTCGCAGATTCTACAAAAAGTGTTTCAAATCCCCTGAAAAAAGAAAGGTTTAACCTTGTGAGATGAATACACATCACACAGCAGTTTCACAGATAGGTTCTTTCTAGTTTTTAACTGGGGATATTCAATTTTTCACTCTAGGCCTCAATGAGCAAAAAAATGTCCCTTCACAGATTTTACAAGAAGAGTGTTTCCAACCTGCTGAATCAAAAGGAAGGTTTAACTCTGTGAGTTTAATCCACATATCATAAAGTACTTTCACAGGTAGTTTCTTTCTTGTTTTTATGTGGAGGTATTCAGTTTTTCCACCATATTCCTCAATGGTCCCCCAAATATCCCTTTGCAGTATCTGTGAAAAGAGTTTTGCCAAACTGCTGAATCAAGAGAAAGGTTCAACCCTGTGAGGTGAATCCAGACTTCACAAAGCACTTTTACACATACCTTTGCTCCAGTTTTTATCTCAGGATGTTTGGTTTTTCTCCTCTAGGCCTCAATAGGTTTTGAAATGTCCTTCACATTTTCTACAAAAAGAATTTTTCCAACCTGCTGAATGATAAGAAAGATTTTACACTGTCAGATGCATCCACACATTGTCAAGCAGTTTCACAGATATCTTCTTTCTCATTTTTATCTGGGGATATTCCGTTTTTCACCACAGGCCTCAAAAGGCTCCCCAGTGTCCCTTTGTAGATTCTACAAAAAGAGAGTTTTCAACCTGCTTAAACAAACAAACAAACAAAAGATTTGAAATCTCTGAGATGAATCTACACATTAACAAGCAGTTTTACAGATATATTCTTTCTGTTTTTTTTTTTCTGGGGATATTTGTTTTTCCCCCATATGCCTCAAGGTCTCCCATATGTTTCTTTGCAGATTCTACAAAAAGTGTGCTTCCAACCTACTGAATCAAAATAAAGGTTTAACTCGGTAAGATGAATTCACACATCACAAAGCAGTTTCACAGATAACTTCATTCTAGTTTTTATGTGTGGCTATTTGGATTTTCCCCATAGGCCTCAATGGGCTCCTAAATGTCCCTTCACGGATTCTACAAAAACCATTGTCCCAACCTCCTGAATCAAAAGAAAAGTTTAACTCCGTGAGATGAATCCACACATCAAAAAGCAATTTCACAGATAGTTATTTCTAGTTTTTATCTGGAGATATTTAGTTTTAACCCATAGGCCTCAATGGAATACTAAATATTCCTTCACAGATTCTACAAAAAAAGCCGGAATCACAAGAAAGCTTTGACTCTGTGAGATGAATCCACACATCACAAAGTAGTTTCACAGATAACATCTTTCTAGTTTTCATCTGGGGATATTTTGTTTTTTCCCATAAGCCTCAGTGGACTCCCAAGTGTCTTTTCGCAGATTTTACAGAAAGAGTGTTTTCAACCTGCTGAATCAAAAGAAAGTTTTAAGCCTGTGTGATGAATCCGCACATAACAAAGCAGTTTCACAGATTTCTACCTTCTAGCTTTCATCTGGGGATATTCTGTTTTTCCCCACAGGCCTCAATGGGCTTTCAAATGTCCTTTTGTATATCCTTCAAAAAGAGTGTTTCCAACTTGCTGAATCAAAATAAATATTTAACTATATGAAATGAATCCACACACCACAAAGCAGGTTCATGCATAGCTTCTTTCTAGTTTTTATTGGGGGATATTAGGTTTTTCCCCCTAGGCATCCATGGGCTACCAAATTTTCCTCCGCCAATTCTACAAAAACAGTGTTTCCAACTTGCTGAATCAAAAGAAAAGGTTAACACTGTGAGACAAATCTGCACATCACAAAGCAGTTTCACACGTTGCTACTTTCTAATTTTTATCTTAGTGTACTTTTTTTTTCAATAGGTCACAATAGGTTCCCAAATGTCCCTTCACAGATTGGACAAAAATAGTGTTTTCAACCTCCTGAGTCAAAATAAATTTTTAACTTTATGAGAGGAATCCACACATCACAAAGCAGTTTAAAAGATAGCTTCTTTCTAGTTTTTATCTGGGGATACTCATTTATTCCCCATAGGCATCAGCGTGCTCCCGAATGTTGTATATTTAGAAAACCCCATTGTCTCAGCTCAAAATCTCCTTAAGCTGATAAGCAACTTCAGCAAAGTCTCAGGATACAAAATTAATGTGCAAAAATCACAAGCATTCTTATACACCAGTAACAGACAAACACAGAGCCAAATTATGAATGAACTTCCATTCACAATTGCTTCAAAGAGAATCAAATACCTAGGAATCCAACTTACAAGGGATGTAAAGGACCTCTTCAAGGAGAACTACAAACCACTGCTCAGTGAAATAAAAGAGGACACCAACAAATGGAAGAACATACCATGCTCATGGATAGGAAGAATCAATATCGTGAAAATGGCCATACTGCCCAAGGTTATTTATAGATTCAATGCCATCCCCATCAAGCTACCAATGAGTTTCTTCACAGAATTGGAAAAAACTGCTTTAAAGTTCATATGGAACCAAAAAAGAGCCCGCATCTCCAAGACAATCCTAAGTCAAAAGAACAAAGCTGGAGGCATCACGCTACCTGACTTCAAACTATACTACAAGGCTACAGTAACCAAAACAGCATGGTACTGGTACCAAAACAGAGATATAGACCAATGGAACAGAACAGAGTCCTCAGAAATAATACCACACATCTACAGCCATCTGATCTTTGACAAACCTGAGAGAAACAAGAAATGGGGAAAGGATTCCCTATTTAATAAATGGTGCTGGGAAAATTGGCTAGCCATCAGTAGAAAGCTGAAACTGGATCCTTTCCTTACTCCTTATACGAAAATTAATTCAAGATGGATTAGAGACTTAAATGTTAGACCTAATACCATAAAAATCCTAGAGGAAAACCTAGGTAGTACCATTCAGGACATAGGCATGAAATACTTTTTAAGTGTAATTGCAAAGTGACATTTGGGAGAGTATAGAAGTTTCTGGTGAAATACAGATAAAAACTAGAAAGGAGCTATCTGTGAAACTCCTTTGTGATGTGTGGATTCATTGCACAGAGTTAAACCTTTCTTCTGATTCAACAGGTTGGAAAGACCCTTTTGTAGAATCTGCAAAGGGACTTTGGGGAGCCCATAGTGGCCTATGGTGAAAAACAGACTATCCGAAAATAAAAACTAAAAAGAAGCTATCCGTAAAACTGCCTTGTGATATGCAGATTCATCTCACATATTTAAATATTTTCTTTGCTTCAGCTGGTTGCAAACATTCTTTTTGTCGAATCTGTGAAGGGTCATTTGCAAGTCTTTGGATGCATGTAGTGAAAAACCGAATATCCTTAGATAAAGACTAGAAAGAAACTATCTGTGAAACTGTTTTGTGATGTGTGAATCCCTATCACAGAATTAAACCTTCCTTTCCATTCAGCAAGTTGTAAACATTCTTTTCATAGAATCTGTGAAAGTCCATTTGGGAGACCATTGAAGCCTATGGCGAAAAACTGAATATCTTCCAATAAAAACTAGAAAGAAGCTATCTGTGAAACTGTTTCTGATATGTACATTCGTCTCACAGAGTCCAACTTTTCTTTTGATTCAGCAGGTTGGACACAATCTTTATTAGAATCTCCAAAGGGACATTTCAGAGCCCATTGATGTATGTGGTGAAAAACTAAATGTCCCCAGAAAAAACCTAGAAAGATGCTATCTGTGAAACTGCATTGTTATGTGTGTATTCATCTCACAGAGTTAAATCTTTCTTTTGATCAGCAGGTTGGAAACTCTGTTTTTGTAGAATCTGTGAAGGGACATTTGGAAGCCCATAGAGGCCTGTGGTGACAATAGAATACTCCCAGATAAAAATAAGAAAAAACTATTGGAGAAGCTGCTTTGTGATTTGCAGTTCATCTCAAATAGTTAAATGTTTATTTTGATTCAGCAGGTTGGAAACACTCCTTTGGTAGACTCTATGAAGGGACACCCTGGACCCTTTGAGGCCTATTGAAAAACTGAATATCCCTGGGTAAAAACTAGAAAGAAGCTATCTGTGAAGCTGTTTTGCAATGTGCGAATTCATCTCATAGAGTTAAACCTTTCTTTTTATCTAGCAGGTTGAAACACTCTTTAGGTACGATCTGTGAAGTAACATTTGGGAGCCCACAGAGGCCTATGATGAAAAACAGAATATCCCTAGATAAAAAATAGAAATAAGCTATTGTGAAACTTCTTTGTGATGTGTAAATGATCTCACAGAGTTCAAATTTTATTTTGATTCATCAGGTTGGAAACATAGATTTTGTAGAGTCTGAAAAGGGACAATTGAGAAACCTTTTGAGGCCTATAGTGTAATACAGAATATCCCAAGATAAAAACTCAAAGAAGCTATGTGTGAAACTGCTTTGTGATGTGTGGATTCATCTCACAGTGTTAAACTTTTGTTTTGATTCAGCATGTTGAAAACACTTTTTGCTCAAATCTGCGAAGGGACACTTGGGAGCCCATCGAGGCCTACAGTGAAAAGACAAATATCCCCAGATAAACACTTGAAAGAATGTATCTTTGAAACTGCCTTTTGATGTGTGGATTCATCTCACACAGTTAAAGCTTTCTTTTGATTCAACATGTTGCAAACACTCTTTTTGCATAATCTGCGAAGGGACTTTTCAGAGTCCATTGAGCCCTATAATGGAAAAAAATATCCCCAGACAAAAAGTAGAAACAAGCTATCTATGAAACTGTTGTGTGATGCGTGGATTCATCTCACAGAGTTAAACCTTTCTTTTGAAACAGCAGGTTTGAAACAGTCTTTAGGGAGAATCTGCAAAGGGACATTTTGGCACTCATAGGAGCCTTTGGTGAAAAACAAAGTATCTACCAATAAATACTAGAAAGTCGCTACTGTGAAACTGCATTGTGATGTGAAAAATCATCTCACGGATTTAAGCCTTTCATTTGATTCAGCAGGGTGGTAACCTTCTTTCCATAGAATCTGCAAGGGAATATTTGAGATTTCTTTTAATGTCTTTGTTGAAAAACCGAATATCACCAGGTAAAAATTAGGAAGAAGCTATCTGTGAAACTGCTTTGTGATGTGTGGATTCATCTCACAGAGTTAAACCTTTGTTTTCATTCAGCATGTTGGAACACTTTTTTGGTTGAGTCTGCATAAGGACATTTGGGAGCCCATTGAGGCTTACAGTGAGAAACTAAACATTCCCACATAAAAGTTAGAGAGGAGCTATCTGTGAAACTTCTTTGCAATGTAGGAATTCATCTCAAGAGTTAAACCTCTCTTTTTATTCAGCAGATTGGAAACATGCTTTTGGTAGAATCTGTGAAGAGCTATTTAGGAGTCCATTGAGACCTATGGTGAAAAACAAAATATCCCAACACCAAAAGTAGAAAGAAGCTAGCAGTGAAACTGCTTTGTGATATGTGGATTCATCTCAGAGACTTAAACCTTTCCTTTGTCTCAGCAGGTTGAGAACATTCTTTTTGTAGAGCCTACAAAAGGATATTTGGGAGGCCATTGAGGCCTGTGGTGAAATATTGGATACCCTCAGATAAAAACTAGAAAGAAACTATCTGTGTGCTTTCTTTGTGATGTGTTGATTCATCTCACAGATGTAAACCTTTCTTTTGATTCTGAAGATTGGAAAAAATGTTTTGGTACAATCTGTGAGAAAATATTTTAGAGCCCTTTGTGGTCACTGGTGAAAAATGGACTATCCCCAGATAAAAACTATAAAGAACCTATCTGTGAAACTGTTTGTGGTTTGTGGATTCAGCTCACAGACTTAAACTATTCTTTTGATACAGCACATTTGAAACATTCCTTAAGTAGAATCTCTGAAGACACATCTGGGAGCTCATAGAGGCCAATGGTGAAAAAGAAAATATCCCTAGATAAAAACTAGAAAGAAACTATGTGTGAAACTGTTTTGTGATGTGTGGATTCATCTCATAGCGTTAAAGTTTTTTGTATTTTTTTTTTTTTTTTTTTTGATTCAGCAACTTGGAAACACTGTTTTGGTAGGATCTGTGAAGGGACATTTGGGAGATTTTGAAAACTGTGGTGAAAATTTGAATATCCCTAGATTGAAACTAGAAAGAAGCTACCTGTGAAACTGTTTTGTGATGTGCGGATTCATCTCACAGAGTTAATCTTTCTTTTCATTCAGAAGGTTGTAAACACTATTTTGGTAGAATCTGCGAAGGGACATTTGGCAGCCCTTTGTGGCCTATGGTTAAAAAAACAATATTTCCAGAAGAAAACTAAAAAGAAGTTATCTGTGAGACTTCCTTGTTTTCCTTGTTGTTTGTGGGTTCATCTCACAGAGTTAAACCATATATATATGAGAGAGAGAGAGAGCAGGTTTGACACACTCTTTAGGTAGTATATATAAAGGGACATTTGGAAGCCCATAAAGGCCAATGTTAAAAAATGGAATATCCCCAGATAAAAACTAGAAAGAAGCTATCTGTGAAACTGCTTTGTGTTGTGTGGATTCATCTCCCACAGCTAAAACTTACTTTTGATTTAGCAAGTTGGAAAAGCTGTCTAGGTAGACTCTGCAAAGGGACATTTGGGAGCCTTTTGAGGCCTGTGGTGAAAAACTGAATATCCCCAGACTAAAACTACAAATAAGCTATTGTGAAACTGCTTCGTGATGTGTGGATTCAACTTATTAAGTTAAAACATGGTTTTCTGTTTGTTTGTTTGTTTTTTTGATTCAGCAGCTTGGAAATATTCTTTTGGTAGAATCTGCAGAAGGAAAATTGGGAGACCTTTAATGCTTATGGTGAAAAAAAAATCACGAGATAAAATCTAGAAAGAAGCTATCTGTGAAACTACTTTGTGATGTGCTGGTTCATCTCACAGAGTTAAAACTTTCTTTTGATTCAGTTGATTTGCAAACAATCTTCTTGTATAATACGCTAAGGGACATTTGGAAGCCCATTGAGGCATGTGGTGAAAAACCATATATGCCCACATAAAAACTATAAAAAGCTTTCTATGAAAATGTTTTGTGATGTGGGACTCGTCTCATAAAGTTAAACCTGTCTTTTAAATACAGCAGGTTGGAGACACTCTTATGGAAGAATCTGGGAAGGGACATTTTGGAGATTTTTGAGTTCTGTGGTGAAAAACTGAATATTCTCAGATTAAAAAAAAAAATAGAAAGAAGCTATGTGTGAAACTGCTTTATAATGTCTAGATTCATCTCACTGAGTTAAACCATTCTTTTGATTCAGGAGGTTGGAAGTATTCTTTTGGTAATATCTGTGAAGGGAAATTTGGGAACCCTTTGAGTCCTGGGGTGAAAAACAGAATATTCCCAGATAAAATGTAGGAAGATATCTGTGAAACTGTTTTTTGAGGTGTGGGTTAATCTCAAAGTGTTAAACCTTTCTTTGGAAACAGTAGGTTTGAAACATGTTTTACGTAGAATATGAGAACAGATCATTGGAAGCCCATAGAGGCCTATCATGAAAAAATGAACATCCCCAGATAAAAACTAGAAAGAAACTGTCTGTGAAACTGCTTTGTAATGTGTGGATTCATCTCACAGAGTTCAACCTTTCTTTTGATTCAGCAGGTTGAAAACATTGTTTTTCTAGAATCAGCGATGGGACACTTGGATGCCTATAGAGGCCTATGTTGAAACACCAAATGTGCCCAGAAAAGAACTAGAAAGAAGTTATCGGTGAAACTACTTTGTGATGTGTAGATTCATATCACAGAGGTAAGTGATTACTTTGATTTAGGAGGTTGGAAACACTCTTTTGGTACAATCTGCAAAGAGACATTTGAGAGCCCATTGAGGTCTACTGAGAAAAATGAAATAGCCCCAGATAAATACAAAAAGAAACTAATTGTGAAACTGCATTGTGACATGTGGATTCATCTCACAGAGTTAAACTTTTTTTTTTATTCAGCAGGCTAAAAGCAATCTTTTAAAAAAATCTGTGAAGGGATGTTTGAAAGCCCATTAAGGCCTGTTGTGAAAACCTGAATATCCCCAGATAAAAACTACAGAGAATCTATTTGTTAAACAGCTTTGCAATAAGTTGATTCCTCTCACAGAGATAAATCTTTCTTTGATTTAGCATGCTGGAAAAATTGTTTTGTTATAATGTGCAAAAAAATATTTCAGAGCTTTTGAAGCCTGTGTTAAAAAATTGAAATTCCCTGATATTTGGGACCCCACAGGAGCACATGGTGAAAAACGGAATATCCACAGATAAAAAAGTGGAAAGAAGCTATTTGTGACACTGATTTGTCATGTGTGGATTCATCTCACAGACTTAAAAATTTCTTTTCATTCAGCAGATTGGAAATACTCTTTTGGTAGAATCTGTGAAGAAACATTTGTGAGCCCATTGAAGTCTATGTTGAAAAACTGAATATTCCAAGATAAAAACTGGAAAGGAATTATCAGTGATACTGCTTTGTGATGTGTGGATTCATCTCACAGAGGTAAACTGTTCTTTTGATTCAGCAGTTTGGATACACTCTTTCGGTAGAATCTATGAAGGGCAATTGGGGTACAATTGAGGCCTATGGTAAAAACTAAATATCCCCAGATACAAACTAGAAGGACACTATCTGTGAAACTTCATTGTCATGTGTAGATTCTTCTCACAGAGTTAAACCTTTGCTTTGATTTGGCAGGTTGGAAACACCCTTTCTGTGGGATCTGTGAAGGAACATTTGGGAGGTCTGAGGCTTATTGTGAAACAACAAATTTGTACAGATAAAAACAGGAAAGAGCTCATCTGTGAAAATGCTTTGTGAAGTGTGGATTAATCTCACAAAATTAAATCTTTCTTTTGATTAAGCAGGCTGGAAGCTGTTGGTAGAATATGCAAAAAGATATTTGGGATTCCATCAAGGCCTACAGTGAAAAAAAAATTATCCCCAGATAAAAACTTGAAAGAAGCTATCTATGAAACTTCACTGTGATGTGTGGATTTATCTCATAGAGTTAAAACTTTCCTTTAATTAAACAGATTGGTAACTCTCTTTTGGTAGAATCTACTAAGTCAAATATGTGAGCCCATAGAGTCTTATTGTGGAAAACCAAATATCCAGATGCAAAAAATAGAAAGAAGCGATCTGTCAAACTGCTCCATGTTTTCTGGATTCATCTCATGTAGTTAAACCTTTCTTTTGATTCAGAAGTTGCAAACACCACTTTTGTAGTATCTACAATGGGACAGTTTGGAGCCCATTGAGGTCTATGTTGAGAAACAGAATAACCCCATATAAAAACTAGAAAGAATCTATCTGTGAAACTGCTTTGTAATGTGTGGATTCATCTTACAGAGTTAAACTTTTCTTTTGATAAAGCAAATTTGAAGCACTCTCTAGGTAGAAACAGTGAAGGGACATTTTGGTGCTCCGAGAGGCTTATGGTAAAAATCAAAATATCCCCAGATAAACACTAAAAACAAGCTATCTGTGAGAGAGCTTTGTGATATAGGATTCATCTCTAAGGAGTAAAAGCTTGTTTTCATTCAGCAGGTTGGAAGCACTGTTTTGGTAGAAACATTTGGGAGCTCATTGAGTCCTAAGGTGAAAACGCGAATATCCCCAGGAAAAAAAAAAAAAAAAAACTAGAAAAAAAGCTAACTGTGAAACTGCTTTGTGATGTTGCAATCGTCTCACAGAGTAAATATTCACCTTGATTCAGCAGTTTGAAAACACTGTTTTGATAGAATCTGCAAAGGGACATTTGGAGTCCTTTGAGGCCTGTGGTGAAAAACCGAATATCCCCAGATAAAAACTAGAAAGAAGCTACCTGTGAAACTGCTTTGTGATGTGTGTCTTTATCTCACAGAGTGACACCTTTCTCTTGATACTGTAGGTTTGAATCACTCTTTTGCCAGAATCTGCGAAGGGACTTTTGGAAGTCCAGTGAGGTGTATGGTGAAAAACTGAATATCCCAAGATAGAAACTAACAAGAGCTATCAGTAAAACTGCTTTGTGATGTGTGGATTCATCTAACAGAGGTAAATTTTTTCTTTCATTCAGCAGGTTGAAAAAACTCTTTTGGTAGAATTTGAAATGGGATATTTGGGAGCCAATTGAGGTCTATGGTTAAAAACCAAATATTTCCAGATAAAAACTACAAAGAAGCTACCTATGAAACTGCTGTGTGATGTGTTCATTTATCTCACAGAGTTAAACCTTTTGATTCATAGTTTGGAAAACTGTTTTGGTAGAATTTGCAAAAAAAAAAAAAACCAAAACAAAAAAAGGGTGTCCTGTAGTGAGAAACAGAATATCCCCAGATAATAACTAAAATGAAGCTATGTGTGAAACTGCTTTGTGATGTATGTATACATCTCATAGAATTAAACCTTTCTTTTGATTAATCAAGTTGAAGATATTGTTTTGTTAGAATCTGCAAATGGATATTTGGGAGTCCTTTGAGGCCTTTTGTGGAAAACCAAATATCCCCCAATAAAATCTAAATAGAAGCTATCTGTGAAACTGCTTTGTGGTGTACAGATTGAACTCACAAAGGTAAACGTTTCTTGTCATTGAGGAGGTTGAAAACATATTTTTGGTAGAATCTGTGAAAGCACATTTGGGAAACCATTGATACCTATGGTGAAAAACTGAATATTCCCAGATAAAAACTAGGAAGAAGCTATCTGTGAAACTGCTTTCTGGTGTGTGGATTCATCTCACAGTGTTAAACCCTTCTTCTCACATAGCAAGTTTGAAACACTCGTTATGTAGAATCTGCAAAGACACATTTAGGTGCTCACAGATGCCTACTGGAAAAAGAGAATATCCTCAGATAAAAACTAGAAAGAAGCTATCTGGGAAACTGCTTTGCAATGTGTGGATTCCTCTCACAGAGTTAAACTTTTTTTTGATCCAGAAGCTTGGAAACTATGTTCTGGTAGAATCTGCAAAGGGGCATTTTGGAGACTTTGAAAACCATGGCAAAAATACGAATATCCCTAGATAATAACTAGAAAGAATCTATCTGTGAAACTGCTTTGTGATATGTGGATTCATCTCACAAAGTTAAATCTCTCTTTTGATTCAGCGGGTTGGAAACACTCTTTTGGTAGAATCTACGAAGGGACATTTGGGAGACCATAGAGGCCAATGGTGAAAAGGGGAGTATCCTCAGATAAAAACTAGAAAGAAGTTGACTATGAAACTACTTTGTGATGTGTGAATTCATCTCCCAGAATTAAACCTTTCTTTTGATTCAGCAAGTTGGAGACACTCTTTTGGTAGAAACTGCAAAGGGACATTTGGGAGCCCTTTGAGGTCTATGGTGAAAAATTGAATATCCCCAAACAAAAACTACAAAGAAGCTATTGTGAAACTGCTTTGTGATGTGTGGATTATAGAATTTAAACTTTTCTTTTTGATGCACCAGGTTGGAAAGACTATTTTGGTAGACTCTGTGAAGGCAAAATTGGGAGATCATTAATGCCTGTGGTGAAAAAAGAATATCGCTAGATAAAAACTAGAAAGAAGCTATCTGTGAAACTACATTGTGAGGTGTTGAATCGTCTCACAGAGTTAAACTTTTCTTTTGACTCAGCAGCTGGCAAACATTCTTTTAATAGAATATGCAAAGGGACATTTGGGAGACCATTGAAGTCGGTGGTGAAAAACCAAATATCCTGAGATTAAAACTAGAAAGAAGTTTTCTGTGAACTGCTTTGTAATGTGTGTATTCATCTCACAGGGTTAAAGCATCCTCTTGATTCAGCAGTCTGGTAGAATCTGTGAAGGTACATTCGGGAGTTCATCGAAGCCTATGATTAAAACAGGACATCCCAAGATAAAAGCTAGCAAGGGACTATCAGTAAAACTGCTTTGTGATCTGTGGATTCATCTCACAGAGGTAAAATTTTTCTTTCATTCAGCAGGTTGAAAAAACTCTTTTGGTAGAATTCGAAATGGGATATTTTGGAGCCGATTCAGATCTATGGTGAAAAACTGAGTATTTCCAGCTAAAAACTAAAAAGAAGGTATCTGTGAAACTACATTGTGAAGTGTTCATTCATCTCACAGAGTTAATCCTTTCTTTTGATTTAGGAGGTTGGAAAACTGTTTGGGTAGAATTTGCAAAAAGTCATTTGTGAGCCCTTTCAGGCCTGTGGTGAGAAGCAAAATAACCGAAGATAATAACTAAAAAGAACCTATCTGTGCAACTGTTTTGTGACATGTGGATTTATCCAACAGAATTAGACTTTTATTTTTATTTTTCAGGTTGCAAACATTATTTTGGTCGAATCTACGAAGGGACATTTTGGAACCCTTTGAGGCCTTTTGTGAAAAATCTATATCCCCTGATAAAAATCTAGATAGATGCTATTGTAAAACTGCTTTGGGATGTGTGAATTCATCTCACAGAGTTATCTTTCTTTTGATTGGGGAGGATGGAAACACATTTTTGGTAGAATCTGTGAAGGGACATTTGGGAGACCATTGAGACCTATGGTGAAAAACTGAATATTCCCAGATAAAAACTAGAAAGAAGCTATCTGTGAAACTGCTTTATAGTGTATGTATTCATTTCACAGAGTTAAACCTTTCCTTAGGTTAAGCAGGTTGGAAACACACTTTGGTGGAATCTGAGAAAGGATATTTGTGATCCCTTTGAGGCCTATGGTGAAAAACGGAATATCCCCAGATAAAAATTAGAAAGAACGTATCTGTGAATCTGCTTTGTAATATGTGGATTAATCTAACAGAGTTAAATTCTCCTTTTGATACAGTATATTTGAAACACTCTTTTTGTAGAATCTGCAAAGACTCATTTGGGAGCTCATACAGGCCTATGGTGAAAAAGCGAATATCCCCAGATAAAAACTAGAAGGAAGTGATCTATGATACTGCTTTGTGATGTGTGGATTCCTCTCACAGAGTTAAACTTTCTTTTGATTCAGCAGTTTGGAAACACTCTTTTGTTAGAATCTACAAAGGGACATTTGGGAGACTTTGAAAACTGTGTTGAAAATCTAAGTATCCCTAGATAAAAACTAGAAAGAAGTTATCTGTGAAACTACTTTGTGATTTGTGGATTCATCTCACAGAGTTTAATCTTTCTTTTGATTCAGCAGGTTGGAAACACTCTTTTGGTAGAATCTGTGAAGGGACCTTAGGGGGCACTTTGAGGCCCATGGTGAAAAAGCATCCCTCAATAAAAACTAGGAAGAAGCTGTCTGTGAAACTGCTTTGTGATGTGTTGATTCATCTCACAGAGTTAAATGTTTCTTTTGATTAAGAGTGTGCTGACGCTCTCTTTGTAGAATCTGTGAAGGGACATTTCAGAGCCCATAGAGGCATATGGTGGAAAACAGAATATCCCCAGATAAAAATTAGAAGGAAGCTGTCTGTGAAACTGGTTTGTAATGTGTGGATTCATCTCACAGATTTAAACCTTTCTTTTGATACTGCAGGCTTGAAACACTTTTTAGGTAGTATTTGTGAAGGGATATTTGGGAGCCCAGAGCAGCCTATTTTTAAAAAGAGAATATCCCTAGATGAAAACCAGAAAGAAATTATCTGTGAAACTGCATTGCAATGTGTAGATTCATCTCACAGAGATGAGCCTTTCTTTTGATTCACCAGGTTAGAAGCACTCTTTAGGTAGGAACTGCGAAGGGACATTTGGGAGCTCAATGAGGTCTAAGGTGAACAACAGATTATCTCCAGATTAAAACTATTAAACACCTTTCTATAAAATGGCTTTGTGATGTGTAGATTGATCTCGCAGAGTTAAACCTTTATTTTGATTCAGCAGATTGGAACACTGTTTTGGTAGAAACTGAGAAGGGACATTTGGGAGCCTTTTGAGGCCCGTGGTTACAAAAACAATATTCCTAGATAAAAACTAGAAAGAAGCGATCTGTGAAACTACTTTGTGGTGTGTGAATTCATCTCACAGAGTTAAACCTTTCTATTCATTCAGCAGGTTGGAAAAACTGTTTTTTTGGAATCTGCAAGGGGACATTTGGGAGCCCATCGAGGCCTAAGGTGAAAGATTGATTATTCCCAGATAAAAACTAGAAACAACCTATCTGTGAAACTGCTTTGTGATGTGTGGATTCATGTCACACAGTTAAACCCTTATTTTGATTCAGCAGGTTGGAACACTGTTTTGGTAGAATCCACAAAGGGACATTTGGGAGCCTTTTGAGGCCTGTGGTAAAAAAAAAAAAAAAAAAAAAAAAAAAAAAAAAAATTCCCAGATAAAAAGTAGAAAATTGTTATCTGTGAAGCCACTTTGTGAAGTGTGGATTCATCTTACAGAGTTTCACCTTTCTTTTTGCTTATGTAGGATGCAAACATTGCTTGAAAAGAATCTTTGAAGGGACATTTGTGGGACCCATGAGGCCTGTAGTGATAAACGGAATATCCCGAGATTAAAACTAGAAAGAAGCCATCTCTGAAATTACTTTTGATGTGTGCTTTCATCTCACAGAGGTAAACCTTCCTTTATAGAGCAGGTTTGAAACACTCCTTTTGTAGAATCTGCGAAGGGACATTTGGGAGCCCATGGAGGCCTATGGTGAAAAACGGAATATCCTCAGATTAAAATTGGAACAAAACTACCTGTGAAACTGCTTTGTGATATGTGGATTCTTCTTATAGAGTTAAACTTTTCTTTCAATTCAACAGGTTGGAAACACGGTTTTGGTAGAATCTGCAAAGGGACATTTGGGAGCCCTTTGAAGCCTATGGTGAAAAACTGAATTTCCCCAGATGAAAACTAAAAAGAAGCTATCTGTGAAACTGTTTTCTGAAGTGTGTATTCATCTCAGTGAATTAAACCTTGCTTTTGATACAGGAGGTTTGAAACACTCTAGGTAGAATCTGCAAAGGAACATTTGAGAGCCTATGGAAGTCTATGGTGAAAAACAGAATATACTTGATAAAAACTAGAAAGAAGCAATCTTGAAACTGCTTTGTGATGTTTGGATTCATCTTGCAGAGTTAAACCTTTCTTTTGGTTCAGTAGGTTGGAAATACTCTTTACATCGAATCTGCAAAGGGACATTGGAAATGTTCTTGAGGCCTGTAGTGAAAAACCGAATATTCCCAGATAAAAACTAGAAAGAAGATATCTGTGAAACTGCTTTGTGATGTGTGGATTCATCACACACAGTTAAAACTTTCTTTTGATTCAGTGGGTTGAAAATATTCTTTTTTAGACTCTGCGAAGGGACATTTGGGATTTAATTGAGGCCTATAGTGAAAAAACAAATATCCCTAGATAAAATCTAGACAGAAACTATCTGTGAAACTGCTTTGTGATGTGAGGATCCACCCCACAGAGCTAAATATTTCTTTTGATACAGCACGTTTGAAAAACCCTTTAGGTAGTATCTGCAAAGCAATATTTGGAAGCTCATAGAGGCCTACAGTGAAAAACAGAATATCCCAAGATAAATAATAGAAAGAAGTTATCTGTGAAAAGGCTTGGTGATATGTGGGTATACTTCACAGAGTTAAACCTTTCTTTTGATTCAGCAGGTTGGAAACACTCTATTAGTAGAATCTATGGAGGGACATTTGGGAGTCCTTAGAGGCCTAGGGTGAAAACAGAATATTTGCAGAGAAAATCTACAAAGAAGTTATCTGTGAAACTGCTTTGTGAAGTGTGGATCTATCTCACAGAGTTAAACTTTTTTTTTCATAGAACAGGTTTGAAACACTGTTTTTCTAGAAACTGTGAAGTGACATTCGGAAGCACATGGAGGCTTATGGAGAAAAATGAAATATCCCCAGATAAAAATATAAAGAACTTATCTGTGAAACTGTCATGTGTGGATTCATTTCACCGAGTTAAACTTTTCCTTTCATTCAGCAGGTTTGAGACACACTTTAGGTAAAATCCACGAAGGGACATTTTGGAGCCCTTAGTGGTCTATGCTGAAAATCAGAATATCCCCAGATAAAAACTGGAAAGAAGCTGTCTGTGAAACTGCTTTGCGATATGTGGATTCATCTCACAGAGTTAAATCTTTTTAAAAATTATTTAGCAGGTTGGAAACACTCTTTTGGTAAGATCTGTGAAGAGACATTTGGGAGCACTTTGAGGCCTGTGGTGAAAAGCAGTATGTACCCAGATAAAAACTACGAAAATGTTAGTTTTGAAACTTCTTTGTGATGTATTGATTCATCTCAGAGAATTGCATCTTTCTTTTGATTCACAGAGTGCTAACACTTTCTTGGTAGAATCTGTGAAGAGACATTTGAAAAGTGTTTGAGGCCTATGGTGAAAAATGGAATATCCCCATAAAAAACTGCAAAGGAGCTATCTGTGAAACTGCTTTGTGATGTGTGGATTAATCTCACAGGGTTAAACATTTCTTTTGATACACCAGGTTAGAAACACTCTTTTTGAATAACCTGTGAAGGGACATTTGAAGCCCTTTGAGGCCTATGGTGAGAAACAAAATATCTCTAGATAAAAACTAGAAGGAAGCTATGTGTGAAACTTCTTTGTGCTGTGTGTATTCACCTAAGAGAAATAAACCTTTCCTTTGATACAGCAGGTTTGAAACACCGCTTTGATAGAATCTGCAAAGGGACATTTGAGAGAACTTAGAGGTGTATGGTGAAAAATCAAATATTCCCAGACAAAAACCAGAAAGAAGCTATCTGTGAAACAGATTTGTGATGCATGGATTCATCTCACAGAGATAAAACTTTCTTTTGACTCAGAAGATGGGAAAAACTGTAGAAACTGCAAAGGGACATTTGGAAGCCCATTGAGGTCAATGTGGAAAAAAGAATATCCAAAGGTAAAAACTAGAAAAAAGCAATCTGCGAAGCTGCTTTGTGATTTTTAGATTGGTCTCACAGGGTTAAACCTTTCTTATGATTTAGTAGGATGGAAATACTCTTTTTGTACAATCTGTGATGGGACATTTGGGGTTCCCTTGAGGCCTATGAGAAAAAACCCAATATCCCTACATAAAAACTAGAGAGAAGCTACCTGTGAAACTGCTTTGTGATATGTGGATTCATCTCACCAAGTTAAACATTTTGTTTGATTCAGCTGGTTGGAAAAACTCTTTTTGTAGAATCTGTGAGGGACATTTGAAAGCCCTTTGGGGCCTATGGGAAAAAAACAGAATATCCCCAGATGAAAACGAGAAAGAAGCTATCTGTGAAACTCCTTTGTGATGTGTGGATTCATCTCACAGAGGTAAACCTGTTTTTTGATTCAGCACGTGTGGGAACACTCTTGTTGACCTCCGAAGTTACATTTGGGAGCATATTGAGGTCTAATGGGAAAACCAGATTATCCCCAGATAAAAACTAGAAGGAAGCCATTTGTGAATCTGCCTTGTTTTGTATGGATTCATCTCACAGGGTTAAATCTTTCCTTGATTCGGCAGTTTGGAAACACTCTTTTTGTAGAATCTGCAAAGGGACATGGGACCCCTTTGACATCTATGGGGCAACACTGAATTTTCCCACATAAAGACTAGAAAGAAGCTATCTGTGAAACTGCTTGGTGATGTGTGGATTCATCTCACATAGTTAAATCTTTCTTCTGATTCAATAGGTTTAGAACACTTTTTGTAGAATCTGAGAAGGACATTTGGAATTGCACTGAGGTGTATGGGGAGAACACAAATATCCCCAGATAAAAACTAGAAAGCAGCTATCAGTGAAACTGTTTGGTGATGTGTGGATTCATCTCACAGAGTTAAATATTTCTTTTGATGAATCACTTAGGAAACACTCTTTTTGTAGAATTAGTGAAAGGACATTTTGTAGCACATTGAGGCCTAAGGGGAAAAACTGAATATCCCAGAATAAAACTGGAAAGAAGCTAACTGAAACTACTTTGTGATGTGTGGATTCATCTCACATAGTTAAACCTTTCTTTTGATTCAACAGGTTGGAACTACTCTTTTTGAAGAAACTGTGAAGAGAAATTTGGGAGGCCTTTGAGGCCAATGGTGAAAAATGGAATATCCCCAGTCAAAAACTAGAAAGAAACTATCTGTGAAACTGCTTTGTGTTCCTTGGATTCAACACACAGAGCTAAACTTTTTTATTTTTATTTTATTTTATTTTTGATACAGCAAGTTGGAAACACTCTTTTTTTGTACAATCTGTAAAGTGACACTTGGGAGTCCATTGAGGCCTATGGGGAAATCAAAACATCTCCAGATAAAAACTAGAAAGAAATCTGTGAAACTGCTCTGTGTAGAGAAGATTTGTCACACAGACTTAAACCTTTCTTTTGATTCAGCAGGTTGGAAACACTCTTTTTGTAGAATCTGCAAAGAAACATTTGGGAGATCATTGATGCCTATGGGGTAAAACAGAATATCCCCAGATGAAAACTGGAAAGTAGAAATCTGTGAAACTGCTCTGTGATGTGTGGATTCATCTCACAGAGATAAACCTTTCTTTTGATTCAGCAGGTTGTAAACACTCTTTTCATAGAAACTGCGAATGATCGTTTGGGAGCCCATCGAGTCCTATGACAAAAAGCAAATATTCCCAGATATAAATTAGAAAGAAACTATATGAGAAACTGCATTGCAATGTGTGGACTCATCCCACAGAGTTAAACCTTTATTTTTATTATTCAGCAGATTGGAAATACTCTTTTCTATAATCTGTGCAGGGACAACTGGGAGTATATTGAGGTCTCTGAAACAAACAAACAAAAAAGATTATGCCTTGACATAAACTAAAAAGACACTAACTGTGAAACTGCTTTGTCATGTGTGGATTCATCTCACAGAGATGAACCTCTTTTATGATTCAGCTGGTTGGAAGCACTCTTTTTGTAGAATCTGTGAAGGGATGCTTGGGAGCCCTTTGAGGCCTATGAGGATAAAGAAAATATACGGTGATAAAAACTAGAAAGAAGCTATTTGTGAAAGTATTTGATGTGTGGATTCATCTTAAGAGTTGAACCTTTCTTTTGATTTAGCAGGTTAAAGACACTCTTTTTGTAGAATCTGCAAATGAACATTCGGGAGCACGCTGATGCCTATGGGGAATAAATGAGTAT